>NW_026020644.1:388684-522593 GCF_900185275.1 Solanum verrucosum
CTAAGTCTCGAGTGACGGAAGGGACTTACGGACCCTAGATCCATCGACGGTCCGTAAGTCGGTCTCGTGGATTGAAGACGCGTACCTGAACAAAACTTTCCTTAATTTGTTTCCCTTTTTATTTAGGATTTGTTTTCTATAAATAAGACATGTAAACCTCGTTTTTAGGGGTTAGACACTATTATTCTATTTTTGCTTTGTAACTTTGGAGATTAATTTACAACCCTAGCAATTATTGATTTCCCAAGTTCGTTTTGAAGATTTTGGCTTTGCAATTCAAGTTAATTTTCTGGGTTTATTATTCTCTTTACGTAAGTTCATGATTTCTTCATCTACAATTATGAATTGTGTTCTTGCCAATATGAGTAACTAAATCCACAACTAGGGTTGTGGGAACCATGATCAATTAACAAAGTATGAATAGTAAATAAGCAATTCTTGACTAGTATTTTGCATGCATTGATAATTCTTTCGTTTAGAAGTCTTTTTAACGGTGGCCAACGTTAGAACTCCCTTTGTTACTACTTGCCGGACCAAAGAGGTAATTAACAAGAAAAGAATTATCAACATAGATTTAGTGTGATACTATCTAATAGGCTAGTGTCGATTGGTGCGAAGTAATAACTAAGCCAAACATCAATTATGATGTCTAATATGAGGTAAAGGTAAGGGTTAGTAAATTATACACACGTAGCCGGACCAAGGTGCGGGGTGAAATTCTCTAGATGCCGGACCAAGGATTTAGAGATACCTAACTTATCACTTTGCATGTAATACAGTAGAAAATGATTGCTATTACTAGGATTACTGCGTTATGAGATTGTGGGGAACACGTATACCCTAGTTCTTTCTCTTATCTTGATAACAACCAAAGTTGAGTTTAATTATTGCTACTTATTAAGTTCTTACTATTTGTTTCACACAAGCACAACCCCCCTTTTATTACCTGTTTCTGGAAATAATTTGACTAATTGAATATAATTGTTGGTTAAAAGTAAAGTCTAAACCATTTTCCTTGTGGGATCGATCTCAACCTACAAGTTGGGTTCTTTACTTGGTAACGATCGCTTATGCTTCTGAAATGAGGTGTAATTTGAGCGTATCAGTATAAGTCACAGAAGCACTATTCTCGTTGTTGAATAAATGACCAGAGAAATAAGACGTTCCTAAAGTCTCTTAATAAATGTTCATCTACCAATACCATAAACTCAAAACACATCCCTTGGCCACAATCTTACTCACTCGTCTCGAAGAGAATTCCATGTCTGATCACAATTCCTTTCCACAAGCCTATCACTTCCGCATCAAAACCAGATCTAACACTAAAATCACGCGATCACACCTAAACTCGCACACACGCAGGACCAACCACGAGTCATTACAGTGAGAGAGAGAATAGAGTGAAGTGATAAGAATTAGATCGGACCAAGGACGCACGATAGAGAATCAAGTGATAAAGATCTTTCCTAAAAGTCACCATAGCCTCTCGAAGATAAGTACAGACGTCTCCGTACCGATCTTCGAGACGCTACTTAGACTTGGCTTGTACATGTGAGACCTATGAACTTGGGGCTCTGATACCATTTTGTCACACCCCAAATCCAGATGTGATGGCACGTGTCCATTTCCCACCGGACACGTCAGCCTAACCCAACCACAACTATAGAGAAGTAGAAATACCAAAATAAAAGATAATAAATAAGCGGAAGACTTTAATTAAGACTCAACACTACCCAGAATTTGGTTGTCACATGTACAAACCTCTAAATACAGAATTCAAATAAAAATATACAAGTCTCAGAGTATAGTTCTCGAATAGAATAAAACTGAAAGTAAAGATAACTCAAGGGCACGTCTGGAATGAACCGCTACCTCTCGAGTATGTCCCGAAGCTCAATCTGCTAAAGAAAATACTAAGCCGAATCTGAGAGAGCTGTCAACCTACACAATTGTGTAGAAGCAAGGGTGAGTACCGAAAACAAGTACCTCTAAACTAAGCAAAACTAGCAGCTACAAACAACTCCTTTCAATCCCAATCGAACCACCGAAACTTCAATCTAGCAACAAACCAACCAACCTATACTAAACAGATCATATTCAACAGCCAGAACCAACAATATATCCTCATCAACCTCAGATCAACAAATAAGAGCAAGTAGATCAAATTCCACATAAGAAGGGTAAACCGATACAATCCCAACATCACAAACAAAGATAAGGCAAATGCGATGCAAAATGCAATAATGATGTCATGTAGTCGTGATGCATGTCTATCCTACGATACACATCTGTTGACATAATCAATCCGCGCTGAATACTCAAATCAGAACCCATGGGGGCCACACATGGACCATGTATCACCGTCGAAACCAGATCCCATCGGCATCCAAATCGCTAGCCGGAGCTAGTCCATCTCATATATCTCTAGCCGGAGCTAGTCTCAACTGTGTCTCATATCCATCCATCCTTATATCAGTGTCTCAGAACTCATGCAACAGATAGTTCACACATGGGATGAATAATGAATATGCACATGTCATCAATCACAATCATGTCACGATCACATCATAGTATTACACATCATCTGTCTCAATCACAACCATATCACGACCACATCATAGTATTACACATCACCTGTCTCAATCACAACCATATCACGACCACATCATAGTATTACACATCACCTGTCTCAATCACAACCATATCACGGCCACATCATAGTATTACACATCACCTGTCTCAATCACAACCATATCACGACCACATCATAGTATTACACATCACCTGTCTCAATCACAACCATATCACGACCACATCATAGTATTACACATCATCTGTCTCAACATCAATGTCTGTATCAATCATAACCTACTCATGCTCTTTTATCCCCATAATATCAGTTATCACATGACTTATTCAACAAATTCAAGTCACATATAACACATTTAGCTCGTTTTATTCCCCATCTTTCATTTACAACAATTTCAATCAACAAATAAAACCCATCCTCAATCCCCATTACTCCCCAACACAATTAGGAAAGTAGTCATGCGTAGTCTAAGAGTTTTACAAAGTTTGGAAGCCACTTGCCTTAAAACGAACTCCAAAAGTTACTTGACTTGAGTCTTTCCTTTCCGAGTATAATCCGGATCACGATAATCTATTCAAACAATTATTCACAATCACAATTCGAGTCCAATGACAACCAAATTCTGGGTAGTGTTGAGTCTTAATTAAAGTCTTCCGCTTATTTATTATCTTTTATTCTCGTATTTCTACTTCTCTATCGTTGTGGTTGGGTTAGGCTGATGTGTTCGGTGGGAAATGGACACGTGCCATGACATCCGGATTTGGGGTGTGACACGAGCTTCCTAAGCCTGAAATGCCACAACTCCCGGAGATCCCAACTATACCAAAGCCTGAATTACCTCAAATTCCAAAACCTGAGCTACCAACTCTACCAAAGCCCGAACTTCCAACATTGCCAAAACCCGAGATGCCTGTCATTCCTAAGCCTGAACTACCAACTTTGCCAAAGCCAGAAATTCCTCAAGTGCCTAAAAAGCCTTGAGGAAATATATATGAAATGCTCTTTGATTCATTGAATTGAAGCAGCATTCTTGAAATGTAACACTATTATTGTGTCATATGGTCATGTGATTTTCTTTGTTGTGCTAGAAAAAAATCATTTTGGAAATGTCATATCTTTCATTAAGCAGAATTTTACAAACTGTTGTTCAATCCACAAAGAAATTAAAAATTACACACTCTTTTTTTACTACACATAGTAGACATTGCAAAACAGACCACACATTATTACTAGAATTAAGACAGCAATTTAATTCCAAACATGTGGTATATATACATTGTTTGTACTCTTTAAAAATGTTGTTGCACACACACACACACACACACACACACACACACACACACACACATATATATATATATATATATATATATATATATATATATATATATAAGACAACAAACATCCGTCAATATTTTCAAAGAGTCGAAACAACACAAGTATACATACGTAGAAATATTTATTTATCAATTGAGATGGCGAGTCTCAATATCTTTGGACATATTGAGAACAAGTTCCATATATGTGTGTGGGTCTGGCACATTTGCATTCTTCTTTTCATAATCCAAGATCCAAATAACTACTGGCACATTTACATTCTTCTTTTCATATTCCAAGATCCAAATAACTTTGTTTTCACCCTTTGTCTGAAAATGATGTTATACATGGAAAGTTTGTGTTAAAATAAATTAGGATATTATTGTTGAGAAATGACCTAACAAACAATTTTTCCTACCAAGCACAACCAAAACATCCACATATCTATAAAAAAAATAAACTATTCTTCAAAGTGAAACCTAAAGTACAATAAATCTTTAACAATGGCTTACAACCACAACCAATCATTTTTCTTGTTATTACTTATCACTTTGTCAATAAAACAAGTAGCTATGTAATTCCAGCAGAAGCGCACCATCTTCTTGAAGTAACTATTCCCGAGCTTCCTAAGCCTGAATTGCCACATCATCCCAGAAATCCCAACTTTACCAAAGCCTGAATTCCCTTAGAAATTCCAAAATCTGAGCTACCAACTCTACCAAAACCTAAACTTCCAATGTTGCCAAAACTCGAGATGCTTGTCATTCCTAAGCCTGAACTACCAACTTTGCCAAAACCAAAAATTCCTCAAGTGCCTAAAAATCCTAAGGGCGCGCGAGGCATATATATGAAGTGCTATTTGATTCATTGAAGCAGCATTCTTGAAATGTTACACTTCATTATTGTTTCATATGGTCATGTGTTTTTCTTTGTTTTGCTACAAAATTTCGTTTTGGAAAGATTATTTATGTTATGATATTCTATCATCAATTACAAGAATTGCTAATGTAATTGTTCTGTCATCAGTTTACTATTGTATTTGTGTTTCAAGTGGCATGCATTATACACACATTGTGTTACAATCCAAATAACATCTTTTATTTTTATTTATCATTATCCATAGACTCAGGCTGAGTCATCATTAAGCAGAGAATTTTACAAACTGTTGTTCAGTCCACAAAGAAATTAAAAATTACATACTTTTTTTTTACTACTTATATATAGTAGATATTAAAAAGCACACCACACATTATTACAAGACTTAAGACAACAGTTTAATTCCAAACATCTGATATATGCTCATACTCTTTAAAAATGTTGTCGCGTCTATGTGAGACAACACACATCCATCAGTAATTTCAATGAGTCCAAGAAATACATATTTAGCAATATTTATTTATCACTTGAGATGGTGAGTCTCAATATCTTTGGAGATATTGAGGCATAATTCCATATATGTGTGTGGATCTGGCACATTTGCATTCTTCTTTTCATATTCTATGATCCAAGTAACTAAGTTGTTTTCACCTTTGCTCTCAACATGAACAGTAAAAGAGCATGATTTGTATTCCTCCAATATATCTCCCTCTATCACTTTGAATTTAACCAACTTCTTTTCTTCATCTATGGTTTCAAGTATATTCTTTGAAACCTTTTCTTTCCCATCTGCAAACAAAGAAAAGATCAAACATATTCATGTGTTAAATTTGGGTGAGTCAATCAAATTATATTTGCATGTGTTAAACTTTACACCCTCTATATATGTTGTCTATTTGATTCAGTAAAAGGTTACTAATAAAGCATGCTTAAGGATGGGTTTCAGTAAAAAGTTGTTACAAAATATAAATTTAATAAAATAAAATAAACAACATTTCATATTCGTTTGCTTGTGATGGTAGAGATGGTTAGTTGTGATGGTGGTAATGGTTGGTGTCAATGGCTAGTAATAGTGATGATGATAATTGTGATGATGGAGGTGGTTATGTTGTAATAACTAGATGGTTACAGTCTGTAGCAGTTGTGATGGTGAAGTTAGTAGTTGGCGGTATTGATGGTGGTGACCGAAGAATGTGTGGTGATCGATGATGTGTTGGTGGTAGTTAATGATAGTGCTAGTTGTGAAGGAGGAGTTAGTTGGTAGTAGGAATTGACATCACTAGTGATAGTGACTGATAGTAATGGTGACAATGATGAAATGAGTGGTGGTGTCAATGGATATATTATAATGATGGAGGTGCATGGTAGGTGCGGTAGCGACTAACAGTAATGGTTCGCAATAGCGTGGTTGTCAGTGGTGATTGAGATGATAGAGGCAGTTGGTGGTTAATGACGATAATAGTGGTTGACAATAATGATAGTATTTGTGATGACATTAATGTTTATATATTGATGGTTGATGATTCTGATAGAGTGATGGTGAAAATTATCCATAAAATACCTTTTAATGATATTAAGATTTTGTTTAATATCATAATATTTAAGACCTAGTTATTCTGATCACATACTGACATAAGTGTTAAAATCTTAATAGATATAAATAAATGCACTTGACTTAACGTCTAAATCATTTAGATTCAGACCTCCATTAAATACAAACAAATGAGACCTAATTTAATTAGATATCAATTGACCCTGAAAAAATCCCTAGTATATATGTTATATATTCTTATGTGTTAATGTAAAAAAAATATAAAATCTAAAACGAATTTGTAAAGACTAAAACTAATGGATCCCTTCCCCTTTAATGGGCCATATGCAACGAGAATATAGAATAATCGAGTTAGTAAGAAGAAATAGGCTTACCAAGGGTGAAGTTCCAAAAGATAACAGAGCCAACAGTGCCCCATTCACCTTCATGAATATCAACATTTTGTATCTTATCAGGACACATGCTAGAAATATGATGTGGTCTATACCTAAATATTTCATGAAAAACATCTCCATCAGACTTAATTTCTATCTCAGAAACTAACTGCCTTGTTAAATCATGATGAGCCTCAATATCTTTGGACATATTGAGAACAAATTCCATATATGTATGTGGATTTGACACATTTGAATTCTTCTTTTCATATTCTATGATCCAAGTAACTAAGTTGTTTTGATCACCTTTGTTCTCAACATGAGCAGTGAAAGAGAGTGATTTGTATTCCTCCAATATATCTCCTCCAATCACTTTCATTTTAACAAGTTTCTTTTCTTCATCTATGACTTCAACTATATCCTTTGCAACCTTTTCTTTCCCATCTGTTATATACAATTGATATATAAATTAGTCATCAATAAAATTTTATAGCTAATAAACCACAATTATAGATTCACATGTTCAGAGATGGATCTTTAGGTATATATAGTCCACACTCAATGAAATTCCACAAATATTTATAAATAGATAATTGTAAATCTACTTATTATTTTATATTAATCATCACATAATAAACTCAGTCATAATAGATAAATATGACCCTTAACTTGGCGTCAACTGACAACTATGACCTTTAACTTTGGATGTGCACAAGTTGACACTTAAACTTGTATAAAATTGAACAAATGGACACATTCGTCCTACATGGCACCCTACATGACAATTTTATGTCCTACATGGCGTCCTACGTGTATTATGTCATGTAGGACACCTGTGTCTACTTGTTCAATTTTATACAGGTTTATGTGTCTACTTGTGCACAGTCAAAGTTGGAGGGCATAGTTATCCGCTGAAGCCAAATTAAGGGTCATGTTTATATATTATGCCTACAAACTCATAAATATTAAATCTCAAATCTGCCACAATAACAGTTAGTTGAAGTGGTATAGAAGAGGTGGTGTCTTACCATGGATGAAGTTCCAAGAAATGATAGAGCCAACAGTACCCCATTCACCTTCATGAATATTCACATTCTGTACTTTATCACACATGCTTGAGATATGATATGGTCTTTGCCTAAATATTTCATGAAACACATCTCCATCACACTTTATGTTGATCTCTGAAACCAACTTTCCTTCAAGACTCATCTCTCTTAATTCTATGATATGATATATCAAAAAATTATATTAACAAGTGTGTGTGGTTCATAATTGTATGACTCTATGCCCTTTTATAGCTGTTAGGCAATGACAATATGTCTAGATTCTAGGTAGACTATAAAATTTGTAACTTTTTTTTTTTTGCCCATATACATATATAATCATACAAAAGTAAAAAATGGAAAGACCAAAATAGTAATCAAAAGTTGAACAAATATTATCCATCCAAAAATCAAATTAACTATAATACTAATAATAATAATAATAATCATAATAATAATAATAATAATAATAATAATAATAATAATAATAATATATCGAGTGTAGTTCCACAAAAAGTGAGTCTAAAGAGGATAGTGTGTACGCATATCTTATATCTATTTCAAAGGTAGAAAAATTATTTCTGAAAGCCAAGTTAACCCAAGAAAAGCTAGTTCAAAATAGTTTAAATAGGAATAACGGAAGTTAAAGCAAAAATGTAATTTCAAATTATTGATTTTGGTTTTGAAAACAAATTTTTGGTATAAAAATTAAAATGAAGCCATGTAAGAAGAAGAGTAAAATTATAACATTTCGCTATATTGATATTTTAATTCCACTACTCCAAATTAAATACTTCTTCGTTCATTTTTACTTGTCACTGTTTGACTTGAAACACCAATTAAGAAAATAATTGATATAAGTATTTTATTACACTACCCCTATTAATTGATGTTTAGTATTAACTCTTGAAAAATGATTTGGAGAATAGTATTTAATACTAATGGTAAAATATGAAAAACAATAATTCTTTTCTTGATATGTCAAAATTGAAAAGTAAAAATAAAAATCTATTTTAGAATTAACGGAAGAAATACTATATAAAGAGCAATATATTTCTTTTTGTTCACCCCCATATACTAAAATATTCATTGTATTTTCTATTTGGTATGAACATTTTGCCAGATGATCAATTTTATGAATTGTTTAAGATCTTTTAATTTATATTTTATTTTTATGTGCACTATATTTAATAAAAAGTTAAAGTGATAAGATATGATCTATTTTGAAAATAATAATAAAAACATTTCACAGATAGATGCGGAGATGTTTTCATGGAATATAATGTAACAACACATTACTATAATAATTATAAAATTTTCAGAAAAACATTATCATTATAATTATAATAAAATTCAACTATACTCAATAATATTTCCACTTTTCTTCTCTTTGAAAAAAAAAAGTATGTCATGAATTCATGAATTAATGATTCATGCCCAATAACAATAAGTCACTTTTCTTCTTTTTGAAAAAAGAAAAAAAAAACATTTCACGTCAAATAGATGGGGAGATGTTTTCATGGGGTATAATGTAACATGAGGATTACTTAAATTAGGGAAATGCTTTTGTGAAACTACAAAAATATTCATCTTATATCTCATATCTCATATCAGGGGTGTCAAATGAGCGAATTATACTGAACTCGAGAATATCAAAGTGAATTGGTTAACAAAGGGAAGGGGGTCATTGACATGCTCTAATGTTATTTGAATTAAAGCTGATTGGTGTAATGAGCTAAGAACAGAGTCATAACTCAACTCGCCCAATTCTTATTAAATTTTAAATCTAAAGTTAGTTTTCTTAGAATATATTTTTATTACCTAATAAAATTTTTTCTCTTATGTTATGACTATAAAAAAGTATATCAAATTAATTTTTTGAAAAATAAAAATATAGACAAAATTTCTCCCAATTGCATATCACAGGGGTGCCTGGTTAGGCTTAAGGAAAAGTCCTTGGCCTTAGGCCCCAATTTTAGGGGACCCTATTTTTTAGTTAATTAGGTAAGATTAAATAAAAAAAAAATTAGAATGAAGACAATAATAAATGCAAACGGCAGGAAAAAAAATGCAAACGGTTGGGAAAAAAATGCAAACGGCTGAAGTGATATATATGAGTTATGACTATGACTTTTTAACTTTTCAATAAAAAATTGTGTACTTTTTTCTTAATGTACAAGTTATTTTTTTTCTAATTTTATTTTTATATATTCTATCCTCCTCCCTTCCTCTCTTCTATTTATTCTCACTTCTCTTCTCTAAATTCTAATCTTACATCTCTTATTCAAAGCTTAAGAATTTACTTGTTCTATTGATAATTTATATTTTAAATTTGGAGAAAAATATATTGCAGCAGCCCGAATCATTTTGAGTTGATTACTTCTTATACATAGTAGACCAAGCCATCTTGTCACTTCAAAATAGATTTGAACAATTTGAAGTATATGAAAATATTTTTGGTTTTCTATTTAGTGGGAAGAAATTGAGATCATTTGATGATGAGAATTTAAAAAAAATATTGTCTTAATCTTGAATGTTCCTTAAAACATAATACTCACTCCGATATTTGACAGTTTAGACTTATTTTCTAAATTAAAAGTGTTAAGGGAAATCATAAAAGTAGAAGACATTACTCTAATTGAGATACTCAATCAAATAAAAAGACTTGATTCTTTTCCAAATGCTTACATTGCTTATCGAATAATGTTAACAATTCCCGTAACAGTCGCCTCAACTGAAAGAAGTATTTAAAAATTAAAAATAATAAAATCTTATTTAAGATCGACAATGTCTCAAGAAAGATTAAGTGGTTTGGCTATATTATCGATTGAAAAAGAATTATTAGAAGAGATTGACTACACAAAAATTATTAACAACTTTGCATCTAAAAAAAATAGAAAAATAGATTTAAAATAAAAATATTTATAATTTTTTTTTAAGGCCTCTAGTTTGAGTTTGGCCTTAGGCCACCATCGGGTTTGAGCCGCCCCTGGCATATCACTCCAATTTTAAAAATGGGCTGAACTAAATGGATCAAAATGTGTTCAATCATTAAATTAAGTGGGTCATTAACCTATACAAATATAAATAAATTGAACGTATTATGATTTTATGAGTTGATTTTGAAACTCCCAGCGATATCATTGATATTAGTTGTGCAATGGTGATTACTAGGAAGACAATAACAAAGTAATGTTTGCTTTTTGGAAGACAAACACGTTTTTCACAAGACTCTTACTAATTACTCCTTTTTTTTCCCCACAAAATAAGGTTGGTGGGGGCAAGTTGAAGAAGTCAAAGGAAAAATAATAGTAATGAAAATCTACTTTAGTAAAATATTTAGCTTTAATAAAGTAGACGCTTATGTCAATTGCCTTTTAAAAAAATATATTAAACAACAACTAAGTTGTCATCATTAATTAATTGTCTCTAAAAATCATTTTTGATGTAGTGACTGATTTTACGGACAAAATATTTCTTTTTATTTATCTCGGATGTCCCATATACATTGATGAAAAGAAATTGTATTATTTGATGGTATATATGCTAGCCAAGATTATGTTGGATACATCTTTTGCTGGCTAGGGATAATTAAGGGGTAAATTGAATTAATTAGATCATGAAAATGATCTCTTCTGACTATTTACCAATTCTAGCCTTAATGAACATAATTATCTAATATGTGTTGCTGGTGGGAGATAATAGATATCCCGTAAAATCAATCGATCGAGGTGCGTCAAAATTGACCTGACGTCAAGGGGTGGACATGTCCACTGACCACTCCTATTCACATAGTTCTTTTGAGGAGAGAAGATATTATGTCTTATTCCTTGCATGTGTTTTAGTCTTTTGGCACAAAAAATGGCTAGTTCACAATCCACATTCCTAGTCACAATAAGAATTCAGAATATTTGTACCTAGTAAAAATTTAATAGGGATAATACATGAATATGCGCTTTAACCCAGGGGCGGCTCAATGTAACTGGGGGCCTAAAACGAAATTTTCTTTGAGGCCTAAAAAATTTCATACATATTTATTTAAAGATTATTTTTCTAATTGTTTAGATGCACATTATTACTTCAACTTTTTAATATAGATGATTTATTTGAGTACTTTTTTTAAAAAAATTAATTAGTTTTAGGTAAGATTTTATCAATTTAATGCTAAAAAATATCCTTTTACTAAAGCAATCATTATATGAATTGTTAACATAATTCTCTAAGGAATAAGTTGACAAACTTTAAGCAAAATAAGAGTTAGAACCATAGAATCTGATTCAAGACGTTGATAACTTGATATACCTAACTTTGATTGAAAATTTAAGTAAAAAAAATTGCGATTCACTTTGTTCAACACTGTTCAACTAATGATTCAGATTTATGATAGAGTATTACTTTAACTTATCAAAGATTTGAAGAAAAAGAGTGAAAAAGGAGTTTTAAAATAAATAAATAATGTGAATGTCAGAAATGTAATAAGACAAAACAACGTTTTCTTGATTTCTTCTATTTGAGTGGAGTTAAGGAGAATAAAATAAATAAATAAAATATATATATATATATACTTTTTATTATAAATAATTATTATTTTTATAAAAATAAAAACACATAATTTGTTGTTGGTAAAAATTTGAGGCCTCCCAAAATTGGGGGCCTAAGGCATGTGCCTTAGTTAACATATATGCCTTTCAACTTTTTGATTGTGCACATGTAGACATTTAAAATTGTACAAAGTTGAATAAATAATGAATCTGGTCAAATTAAAAAACACATTTATATATTATGCTAATTTGTTTTATTGTTTTCGTTAAGTGGCTTGCAGAACTAATTCATTCTATTTTTATCACGATTCTTCATACATGTCAAATACTACTCACAAAAATTTGGAAAGAATGGAACTATTTGATTTTGATTTGATCTTAATAGAAATGAAGATGTACAATTCATTTCAAAATAAATAAGAAAGAGCATTAATTAGTGGTAAAAGAAAAGAAAAAAACAAAGACCAAAGAGTTAGGCTCATCAGTTAGAATGTAGTTTTAGCATATGAGAATAGATTTTGCATTGAGAGAATAAAACACATTCGTGCGATGCGATTTAAGAAATAATTCCTTCGTTTGAAAATAAGTGGAGTTTCACGTAATAAATAAGACATTAATGATGTTTTTTCAATTTTATCCTTATTAAATAAAGAAAGTTTTACGTAACAAAAAAATACCAAAGAGTTGCATTTCATTTTTTTAGAGTTTACTTGTGGGACTATACTGTGTATGTTATTGTACCCCTCCGTTCCATTTTATTTGTCACGTTTTCTTTACACGTTCCTTAAGAAAATATAAACTAAAAGAGTAATTTGATTAAATTATCTTTATTTACTCTTTGATCTCAGTTTAATAATATTCTGTTTTTCACCACATTAATCTCTCGTCATTTATTGAGTGATAAATAATTAGTTATATCTTAATAATCTAAAGTGACAATTATTTTGGACCAATTACTCACTCTGTTTCATATTACTTGACTCATGTTGATCTGACACATTCTTAAAAAAACTTTAGTTAGAGATGTATTTTATTAAACGAACTTTATTAATGATGTTATAAAACTCTAAATTTAGCTGCTGCTACTACTTTATATAGTCATTTGATACTAAGGGTAGTATGAAAATTAATAATAAAACTCTCTTAATTTGCTAAAATAAGATCTAATTTTAATATACAATCCAAGTAAAATGAAACAAAGAGAGTATGTGTACAGGAAGAAAGGTGACCTACTACTTTAATTTGCTACAAATTTGAAGAAAGGCGATTATATCTGTTTAGATTGCCAACTAAAATGTCACGTCCCGAGCCTAGACCCTGGGCGGGACCGGCACCCGGGGACCATTTCTGGCCCCAAAAGAACCCTTGGCCTGGCTTTCTTAACTCAGCGGAAACCTAACCCAACAGAATAACTCAATGCAATGCAATGCAATATTACAAAACAACTTAACTTATAAAATATGGCCATAAAGGCAACTCGAATCTCAAAATAGAATATTTACATATATACATAGATGAGAGACTCAAAACTAACTGACTGACTGTCTATCTATGAAGCCTCTAAAATACTGAGATGGATGTTGGGACAGACCCCGCAACATCCTAATAAAACAAAAACTAAGAACACAAAATAATTGAGTCCTCCGGAATGCAAGGAGGCTAACCACTGACTCTGGAGTGCTCAGCGGGATCAACGACGTGCAGGATGCTGATCCAGGGTACCTGTATCTGCATCATAAGACGATGCAGGCCAACTGGCATCAGTACATGGAATGTACGAGTATGCGAGCTGGAAAACTAAGCAACATAGGCTAGAAGGAAATTTGGAAGAAACTGAAAAGTTTACCTTGCTCAACTCAACTCAACTTGACTGACTTCTTTCAATATAAGGCAATTTAAAACAAGTGCGATATAAAGAAAGACTGTTTAAAACATGCTATAAACTCTGTGTGTATACAAGGATACAATAAGCCTGAGATGTATATATAAATACAATTGAACTGATGTATATAAAATACAATAATTTCTGTGTATAAAAATACAATAACTGTTGTGGGAGTTTCTCTAACCGACAACCATCACATAAGAGCTATAGTGATGATACAACGATCGACCTCACGCTGCCAGAGCATCTTATACCCGGCCAAATGTATAAGACTTGAATTGCCTAATGGATCCACTAGCCTAATCTGAAAAGGATTCATCTAAAAAGTATGATCCTTTTCTACCCATGGTGGCTAACATGGTTCTATGGGGGCTGTGGGTTCTTTGAACGCTCCCCCAATTCGGTGCTCGATACTACTCCCAAAAATGTACTGACTCTTATGTTTTTAAAACATATTTATTCCTGCTGATATGAGATAATTACTCAAAAACTAGCCCGAAGGCTCTTTGGAAATCTCAGTTTCCAACCTTGTTTAGATGTAAAGACATTTCTTTAAAACTTCTTTGGGAATACATAGTTCCCTAATAACTTTGAGAAATGAACTCAACTTTAAACTCTTGACTCTTTACTCTTTACTTGACTTGCAACTTGAGCCTTAGAATGAAGTTAAAACGTTTAATAAAGACTCTTGAAAAGCTTGGAGGACTTGCTTGAACTAACTTCTTAACTTCTAATCTTGACTTCTAATTTCACTTGACTTCTAACTCGACTTGACTTGGAAACTAACTTCACTTGAATTGGAAACTAACTTCACTTGAATTGGAAACTAACTTCATTTGAATTGGAAACTAACTTCACTTGACTTGAATTATGAATTCAAGGGTAATGATTTGTGTTTGGAAAGACCCCATGATGATTAGGAATAATTTAGGACAACTAAACTTAAGAACAATTTCGAAATTAAATTCTAAAAACAGATCAGATTTTGTTCACAGAGGGAACACAGCCGCGACGCAGACTTGTTTCCCTGAAAGCAGCCTTCCTTTTCTCCTTCATGATGCCAACTCTAACCCTCTTAACTTCAAAGGTTCTTTTCCCAAACACTTGGGGTCATAAACCTCTCAACCTACAGTGGATTCCACTCAAATACACAACCCAATCATGTCCCACAACTAACAATAACTTCAACAACACAACTAACAACATCAACAACAACTAACAACTTCAACAACAATTCCAATCTTTTCTCAAATCATAAAAATATGAGCTTGGTGTGTGGGAGGAAAGGATCACCCAACACTAAGAACTCACATACCTTGATAGGGATCACCCCCGACGAAAATCCACAATGATCTTGAAGAATCTTTGCTTGATCTTCCCTTTCTCCTTTTCTTCTCTTCTTCACTCTCAAGAACCCTAACTCTTTACTCTTTAAAAAAAAAGAGACAAACTGATCTAAAATCAGTCTAACACTTTAATATAACCAAAACAATTGATTTGTGAAAAGACCAAAATGCCCTTAAATTTCCGGACAGACTCCCTGCCAACCGCCCAACTTTCAAAGGGCATAACTCGCTCATACGAACTCGGAATCGAGTAAACTCGGTGGCGTTGGAAAGATAGTTCCAAGGGCTTTCCAAACATAACTGGAACTACTCCTGGCTCATCCTGATCTAGGAGTTATGACTGCTCAAAGTTGGCCAAAAACTCACCGATTTCCACCCTTAGCCAAATTTCCAGATTTTGAACTTAGCCAAATTTTCCAGATTCTGAACTTTTTCCAAAAGTGACTACTTCCAATTTCAAGCTTCTTCATATTAATTTTAAATTGTCGGATGTTACAATATCTCCCCCTTGGGAACATTCGTCTTCGAATGAGGTTACTCTTACAAGGCTAAGGGTGCAACATCAATTCAAACACCCAACAAGAAATTATGCAAATACAACAACAACAACAACATGCTCTTTAAAATTTTAAAGAGCACTAAGAAGGAAATTAATACCTCAATCTGCATTTCCTCCGGATTCAAAGAGATGTGGATATCTCTTTTTCATGTCCTCTTCGGCTTCCCAAGTTGCTTCCTCAACAAATTGGTTCCTCCATAGGACCTTAACTGAGGCTACATCTTTCATTCTCAACCTACGAACTTGACGATCCAAAATTTGAACAGGAACCTCCTCATAAGATAAGTTATCCTTGATCTTAATACTTTCAGTCGGTAGGATCAATGAAGGATCGCCTATGCACTTCTTCAACATAAAGATGTGAAATACCGGATGAACCGCTGCTAGTTCCTGTGGTAACTCCCACTCATAAGCAACATTGCCAATCCTCTTGGCTATGCGGTAAGGTCCAATATACCGGGGACTAAGTTTCCCCTTCTTACCAAACCTCATAACGCCTTTCATGGGTGAAACCTTTAAATATACCCAATCGTCTATTTCAAATTCTAATGCCCTTCTCCTAACATCGGTGTAGGATTTCTGACGACTCTGTGCCGTTTTCAACCTCTCTCGAATCACTTTCACCTTCTCCATAGCTTGGTGAACTAAATCTGGTCCTAGCAACTGTGCATCACCAACTTCAAACCATCCAATAAGAGATCTACATCTTCTCCCATTAAGAGCTTCATATGGAGCCATCTGGATACTAGAGTGATAACTGTTGTTGTAGGCAAACTCAATGAGAGGTAGGTGATCATCCCAACTCCCTTTGAAATCAATTACACAAGCCCTCAACATATCCTCTACGGTCTGAATAGTGCGCTCTGCTTGCCCATCAGTCTGAGGGTGAAAGGCAGTACTTAAGTTCACATTTGAACCCAAGCCCTTTTGAAAAGATTTCCAGAACTGTGCAGTAAACTGTGCACCTCTATCTGAAATAATGGAGATTGGGACTCCATGAAGTCTCACTATCTCTTGAACATACAACTTGGCATAATCTTCTGCTGTATTGGTAGTCTTTACCGGTAGAAAATTAGCTGACTTTGTCATTCAATCGACAATTACCCAAATAGAATCATGCTGCCTGCGATACCTTGGCAACCCTGTGATGAAATCCATATTGATCATCTCCCACTTCCACTCTGGAAGTTCTATCCTCTGAGCCAAACCACCGGGCCTTTGGTGTTCAACTTTCACTTGTTGGCAATTTGGACACTTAGCCACAAACTCAGCAATGCCCTTCTTCATGCCATTCCACCAATAAACTTCACGCAAATCACGATACATCTTGGTGGAACCAGGATGAATAGAATATCTGGAGCTGTGAGCTTCCTCCATAATCCTCTCTTGGAGTCCATCTACCATAGGTACACACAATCTACCTTGAAATCTCAAAACACCATCTCCCCCTTGTTCAAAAGCTAATACTCTTTGCTTTTGAACATTTGCCTTCAACTCAAGCAAAATGGGATCTTGATCTTGCTTCTCTTTCACTTCTAACATTAATGATGACTCGGCCCTGCTCGTCACCGCTATTCCTCCTTCTGCAGAATCTGTAAATCTGACTCCCAGGCATGCCATTCTGTGCACATCTTTTGCTAACTCTCTCCTTCCTTCTTCAATATGGGTGATGCTACCCATAGACAACCTGCTCAAAGAATCAGCAACAACATTAGCCTTACCTGGGTGGTAAAGAATACTCAGGTCATAATCCTTGAGTAACTCTAACCACCTCCTCTGTCTGAGATTAAGCTCTCTCTGAGTAAGCACATATTGAAGGCTCTTGTGATAAGTGAATATGTCGACATGCACACCATACAAGTAATGACGCCATATCTTCAAAGTAAATACTACAGCAGCCAATTCTAAGTCATGGGTTGGGTAGTTCTTCTCATGAACCTTTAACTGTCTGGAGGCATAAGCTATAACTTTGTCATTCTGCATTAAGACACAACCCAAACCAACTCTAGATGCATCACAATACACAACAAATCCTTGAGTACCTTCTGGTAGCGTCAAAACTGGAGCTGTAATCAATCTCTTTTTCAATTCCTGAAAGCTTTTCTCACAAGCTTCAGACCATTGAAATTTCACTGTCTTCTGAGTCAACTTGGTCAAAAGAGATGCAATAGTCGAGAACCCTTCAACAAACCTTCTATAATAGCCAGCCAAACCTAAGAAACTCCTAATTTCAGTTGGAGATGCGGGTCTAGGCCAATTCTGCACTGCCTCAATTTTCCGAGTATCAACTTTAATTCCATCACCGGACACAATGTAACCTAGGAACGCCACAGACTTAAGCCAAAACTCACACTTAGAGAACTTGGCATACAACTCCTTGTCTTTCAAAGTCTGAAGAACTATTCTGAGATGACTATTATGATCTTCTTCATTCCTTGAATATACTAGTATATCATCAATAAAGACAATAACAAACATATCTAAATAAGGTTTGAAGACTCTATTTATCAAATCCATGAAAGCTGTCGGCGCATTGGTCAAACCAAATGACATGACCAAAAACTCATAATGACCATACCTGGTTCTGAAAGCTGTCTTTGGGATATCACATTCCCTTACTCTTAACTGATGATAGCCTGTTCGGAGGTCAATCTTTGAAAAACAAGTGGCACCCTGAAGCTGATCGAAAAGATCATCAATCCTCGGAAGAGGGTACTTGTTCTTGATGGTAACCTTATTCAACTGGCGGTAGTCTATACACTTTCTTAGGGAACCATCTTTCTTTCTCACAAACAAGACCGGAGCGCCCCAAGGCGAGACACTTGGTCGAATGAAACCCATATCTAGGAGATCTTTCAACTGCTCTTTCAACTCTGTCGGTGCCATTCTATATGGCGGAATAGAGATAGGACGAGTAACTGGAATGAGATCTATGCCGAAATCTATCTCTCTCTCAGGAGGAATTCCGGGTAGATCATCAGGAAACACTTCTGGAAACTCTCTTACTACAGGAACTGCCTGAAAAGGAGGTATCTCAACACTAGAGTCATGAACTCGGACTAAGTGATAGACACAACCCTTCGAAACTAACTTTCTTGCCTTAAGGTACGAAATAAAACGACCCTTAGGCACTGCTGAACTGCTACTCCACTCTATGACTGGCTCATTCGGAAACTGAAACTTGACCACTCGAGTTCTACAGTCTATCGATGCATAACAAGCATGAAGCCAATCCATACCTAGAATGACATCGAAATCTATCATGTCTAACTCAACCAAATTAACCCTGGTGCTCTTGTGACTGATAGAAATAGGACAATCACGATAAACTATTTCCGCTAGAATAGACTCCCCAACAGGTGTAGAAACACAAAAGGGTTCACAAAGTCGTTCAGGAAGAACATCAAACTTATTTGCAACATAAGGAGTTACAAAAAATAAACTTGCTCCTGGATCTAGCAAAGCATACACATCAAAAGCGAAGACCTTGATCATACTAGTGACAACATTTGGAGAATTCTCTTGCTCATGGCGACTGGTGATTGCATAAAGGCGGTTTGCTCCTCCACTGGTACTAGAAGTAGCTCTTCTAGGTGCCGTCCTGTCCGGGGGAACAACTGAAGAAGACTGTGCTTTATTGCCCCCATTACCCTGCCTATTCTTTGGACACTCTCGCATGAAATGTCCATTCTGACCACACTTGAAACAACCAATGGAGCCCTCTCGACAAATACCTGAGTGGTTTCTACCACACTTGGCGCAAGCAGGAGGCTTACTACTCCCTTGCGCCACACTACCCGAAGATTGCGCTGGTCTAGCCTTGAAGTCCTTCGAATTCTGAACATTAAATTCACCTCTGTATCTGGGTGCAGGTGCTCTAGCAAATGATGGAGCAGGTCCCTTTTGCCTTTATTGGAAGGATGGACGATTCCTATTACCTTTCTGCTGCCCGGACTCATTACCGGTCTTGACTCTCTTACTTCTGAACTTTCCCCTGTCCCTCAGCTTCTCTTCCTCAACCCGTTGCACATAAACCATCAACCTTGATATGTCCATGTCCCCGATAAGCATTGCAGCCCTACCTTCCTTACTTGACAACCGAGACAGCCCAGCAACAAACAAGCTTATTTTATTCCTCATGTCCGCAACCATCTCCAGAGCATAGCGGGATAGTTGGGTGAACTTCAGACTGTACTCGTGAACACTCAGAGACTCCTGCTTAAGAGTAAGAAACTCACGTACCTTGGCCTCTCTCAATTCTCGAGGAAAGAAATGCCCCAAGAAAGCTTCCTCGAAATAGGCCCAACTCGCCGGTGGTGCATTCTCAGCTCTACCCCCTTTCCACTGATCAAACCAAGTTCTAGCAACATCCTTCAATTGATACGCAACTAGTTCAACCCGCTCAAAATCTGCCACATGCATCACATCAAAAATCTTCTTCAACTCCTCAATGAAGTTCTCTGGATCCTCAGTAGTACTCGAACCCATGAAACTCGGAGGATTCATCCCTAAGAACTCACGAATCCTTGAAGTGTCAGCTCTTTCATGTCGAGCTCCTCTTTGTTGACCAATTTGATTAGTCACAGCTTGACGCAGAATTCTAATTGCCTCTCTGAACTCGGCATTAGAAACTTCCACTTGATCTTGCACTCCCTGGGGAATAAGGTAACTCTTGCTCATCAATATAACGTCTAGGAAGACGCCCTCTACCAACTTTTCGTGGAGGCATGATTATCTGAAAACACGCGCAAGCACGGATTAGAAAGAAACTTTTTAGAGATCAACTCTAACGCATGAAATGAGTGTGAAAGAAATGAGAAATCTTCCTAAATGTTGCAGCCTCCCAATTATAGATGTGGCGCGCTTCACACCGATAACTAGGACTCTACAGACACGGCTTCATAGACTCCCTAGGACTATTAAACTATGTGCTCTGATACCAAGTTTGTCACGCCCCGAGCCTACACCCTGGGCGGGACCGGCGCCCGGAGACCATTTCTGGCCCCAAGCGAGCCCTTGGCCTGGCTTTCTTAACTCAGCGGAAACCTAACCCAACAGAATAACTCAATGCAATGCAATGCAATATTACAAAACAACTTAACTTATAAAATATGGCCATAAAGGCAACTCGAATCTCAAAATAGAATATTTACATATATACATAGATGAGAGACTCAAAACTAACTGACTGACTGTCTGTCTATGAAGCCTCTAAAATACTGAGATGGATGTTGGGACAGACCCCGCAACATCCTAATAAAACAAAAACTAAGAACACAAAATAATTGAGTCCTCCGGAATGCAAGGAGGCTCACCACTGACTCTGGAGTGCTCAGCGGGATCAACGACGTGCAGGATGCTGATCCAGGGTACCTGTATCTGCATCATAAGACGATGCAGGCCAACTGGCATCAGTACATGGAATGTACGAGTATGCGAGCTGGAAAACTAAGCAACATAGGCTAGAAGGAAATTTGGAAGAAACTGAAAAGTTTACCTTGCTCAACTCAACTCAACCTGACTGACTTCTTTCAATATAAGGCAATTTAAAACAAGTGCGATATAAAGAAAGATTGTTTAAAACATGCTATAAACTCTGTGTGTATACAAGGATACAATAAGCCTAAGATGTATATATAAATACAATTGAACTGATGTATATAAAATACAATAATTTCTGTGTATAAAAATAAAATAACTGCTGTGGGAGTTTCTCTAACCGACAACCATCACATAAGAGCTATAGTGATGATACATCGATCGACCTCACGCTGCTAGAGCATCTTATACCCGGCCAAATGTATAAGACTTGAATTGCCTAATGGATCCACTAGCCTAATCTGAAAAGGATTCATCTAAAAGTATGATCCTTTTCTACCCATGGTGGCTAACATGGTTCTATGGGGGCTGTGGGTTCTTTGAACGCTCCCCCAATTCGGTGCTCGATACTACTCCCAAAAATGTACTGACTCTTATGTTTTTAAAACATATTTATTCCTGCTGATATGAGATAATTACTCAAAAACTAGCCCGAAGGCTCTTTGGAAATCTCAGTTTCCAACCTTGTTTAGATGTAAAGACATTTCTTTAAAACTTCTTTGGGAATACATAGTTCCCTAATAACTTTGAGAAATGAACTCAACTTTAAACTCTTGACTCTTTACTCTTTACTTGACTTGCAACTTGAGCCTTAGAATGAAGTTAAAATGTTCAATAAAGACTCTTGATAAGCTTGGAGGACTTGCTTGAACTAACTTCTTAACTTCTAAGCTTGACTTCTAACTCGACTTGACTTGGAAACTAACTTCACTTGAATTGGAAACTAACTTCACTTGACTTGGATTATGAATTCAAGGGTAATGATTTGTGTTTGGAAAGACCCCATGATGATTAGGAATAATTTAGGACAGCTAAACTTAAGAAGAATTTCGAAATTAAATTCTGTAAAGATATCAGATTTTGTTCACAGAGGGAACACAGCCGCGACGCAGACTTGTTTCCCTGAAAGCAGCCTTCCTTTTCTCCTTCATGATGCCAACTCTAACCCTCTTAACTTCAAAGGTTCTTTTCCCAAACACTTGGGGTCATAAACCCCTCAACCTACAGTGGATTCCACTCAAAACACAACCAAATCCTGTCCCAAATCAGCAAGAACTTCAACAACTCAACCAACAACTTCAACAACCAAAATAAATCTTTTCTTGGAATTAAAAACGAGTTGGTGTGTGGGGGTATGAACCAACCAACACTAAGGATCATAAAATTCCTCTACATACAAGATATTACAACTCAAATACACAACCCAATCATGTCCCACAACCAACAATAACTTCAACAACACAACTAACAACATCAACAACAACTAACAACTTAAACAACAATTCCAATCTTTTCTCAAATCATAAAAAAATGAGCTTGGTGTGTGGGAGGAAAGGATCACCCAACACTAAGAACTCACATAACTTGATAGGGATCACCCCCGACGAAAATCCACGATGATCTTGAAGAATCTTTGCTTGATCTTCCCTTTCTCCTCTTCTTCTCCTCTTCTTCTCTTCTTCACTCTCAAGAACCCTAACTCTTTATTCTTTAAAAAAAATGAGACAAAGTGATCTAAAATCAGTCTAACACTTTAATATAACCAAAACAATTGATTTGTGAAAAGACCAAAATGCCCTTAAATTTCCGGACGGACTCCCTGCCAACTGCCCAACTTTCAAAGGGCATAACTCGCTCATACGAACTCGGAATCGAGTAAACTCGGTGGCGTTGGAAAGATCGTTCCAAGGGCTTTCCAAACATAACTGGAAATACTCCTGGATCATCCTGAGCTAGGAGTTATGACTGCTCAAAGTTGGCCAAAAACTCACCGATTTCCACCCTTAGCCAAATTTCCAGATTTTGAACTTAGCCAAATTTTCCAGATTCTGAACTTTTTCCCAAAGTGACTACTTCCAATTTCAAGCTTCTTCATATTCATTTTAAATTTTCGGATGTTACATAAAAGACCATGTACCAACATTAACATAAAATATGTACATGGAAAGTTTGTGTTAAATTAAAATTAGGATATTATTGTTGAGAAGATGACCTAACAAACAATTTTTCCTACCAATTATCACAACCAAAACTTAATTCTCAATTCCTATTTTCAACATTCACATATTCTATATAAACTTGTTAAAAGTGAAACTTAAAAGTACAATCAATCTTCAACAATGTCTTACAACCACAATCAATCTTTTTTCATGTTATTAGTTATCACTTTGTCAATAACAAGTTGCTATGTAATTCAAGCAGAAGCGCGCTATCTTCTTGAAGTAACTATTCCTGAGCTTCCTAAGCCTGAAATGCCACAACTCCCGGAGATCCCAACTATACCAAAGCCTGAATTTCCTGAAATTCCAAAACCTGAGCTACCAACTCTACCAAAGCCTGAACTTCCAACATTGCCAAAACTCGAGATGCCTGTCATTCCTAAGCCTGAACTACCAACTTTGCTAAAGCCAGAAATTCCTCAAGTGCCTAAAAAGCCTTGAGGAAATATATATGAAATGCTCTTTGATTCATTGAATTGAAGCAGCATTCTTGAAATGTAACACTATTATTGTGTTATATGGTCATGTGATTTTCTTTGTTGTGCTAGAAAAAAATCATTTTGGAAATGTTGTATCTTTCATTAAGCAGAATTTTACAAATTGTTGTTCAATCCACAAAGAAATTAAAACTTACACTCTTTTTTTTACTACACATAGTAGACATTGCAAAACAGACCACACATTATTACAAGAATTAAGACAACAATTTAATTCCAAACATGTGGTATATATACATTGTTCGTACTCTTTAAAAATGTTGTTGCACCCACATATATATATATATATATATATATATATATATATAAGACAACAGACATCCGTCAATATTTTCAAAGAGTCGAAACAACACAAGTATACATACGTAGAAATATTTATTTATCAGTTGAGATGGTGAGTCTCAATATCTTTGGACATATTGAGAACAAGTTCCATATATGTGTGCGGGTCTGGCACATTTGCATTCTTCTTTTCATATTCCAAGATCCAAATAACTAAGTTGTTTTCATCCTTTGTCTCAAAATGATGTTATACATGGAAAGTTTGTGATAAAATAAATTAGGATATTATTGTTGAGAAATGACCTAACAAACAATTTTTCCTACCAATCACAACCAAAACATCCACATACCTATATAAAAAATAAACTTGTTCAAGGTGAAACCTAAAGTACAATAAATCTTCAACAATGGCTTACAACCACAACCAATCATTTTTCTTGTTATTACTTATCACTTTGTCAATAAAACAAGTAGCTATGTAATTCAAGCATAAGCGCACCATCTTTTTGAAGTAACTATATCAAATGCTCTTTGATTCATTGAAGCAGCATTTACACTTTATTATTGTGTCAAATGGTCATGTGTTTATCTTTGTTGTGCTAGAAAAATTTCATTTTGGAAAGATTATTTATGTCATGATATTTTATGATCAATAACAAGAATTGTTAATGTAATTGTTCTGTCATCAGTTCACTATACACACCTTATGTTACAATCCAAAATCCAAATAGCATTTATTTTTCAATATCAATAGACTCAGACTGAGTCATCATTAAGCAGAATTTTACAAACTGTTATTCAATCCACAAAGAAATTAAAAATTACACACTTTATTTTTACTACATATAGTAGACATTACAAAGAACACCACACTAATTTATAAGACTTAATACAACAATTTTTTTCCAAACATATGGTACATATACATTGCTTGTACTCTTTAAAAATGTTGGTGCATCGACAACACACATCCATCAGTATTTTCAAAGAGCTGTCCAAGCAACGTAAGTATACATATGTAGCAATATTTATTTATCAGTTGAGATGGTGAGTCTCAATATCTTTGGCTTACAAATTTTAATTTGCAACTTCTTTTTTGCCTATATACAAAAGCAAAAAAATTGAAAGACTAAAATAGCCATCAAAAGTTGAACAACTATTTTGTCCATCCAAAAATCAAATTAACTACCACACAAATAATAACATATACTCGGTCCACATATAGCGACTATGAAGGATAATTACTCAAAGTTGAGTGACTTTAGATAGATGTCGCTGACATTGTCATATCAAATAATTGAGAATGGTAAAAAAAAGAAAGATTTCTTTTATAGTAGATGTTGTCTCTAGAGAGAAGATATATTAAGGACTGATAGTTGTACATCCAAATGATATGAAATCAAATAAAATTTGCCACTGAATATATGCTTCACACATTCATCTGCAATTTCATGATCTATGTGACACTTGTGATTGTTATATTTGCTACTTCATGGTTGTTGAATGATGACTATTGGATTATGATCATGAGAGTGTATTATGACCGGTTAGGTTGAGCTGATTTTAATGCAAGTTGTAGTTTGAGGAGGTTTGGTTGGGATGAAAATTGTGTTCGTTTTCTAGCTAGTAATTTTGCTTTGTTTATCAGGTTTCTTGTTGGGTACCATATTGTCTGGTGCTCGATCCTTGCTTCTACACTTATGTAGGTTCCAAGCCCGGTTTTGTGTGATTGCTCGATCTTCTCCTTCTATACCTGAGGCTTGTCGAAAGACTTTGAGAGGTAGCTGTTTGTCATCCCGGTGGACCCTCTTTTTCCTTTATGTTATGCTTTGTTCTACTTGAGAAACAATGACATTAAGACTTGTACTTATTTTTTCACTTCTGCACTATATGTATTAGTGGCTTGTACACGTGACAACCAAGTTTTGAGGATTATATTAGAATGACTAAGTTTTCTGCCTTTTGTTATTCTTGCTTTACTTTCCGCATTTTTTTTTTCATTTTGTTGGATTGAGACTGACTTGTCTTGGTGGGAATAGACAAGTGCCATCATGTCCGTTTTTTGAGTCGTGACAGAAATGGACTTGCAAGCAATCCACTTTTATTTTTTTCAGAGGTTTTAACCAATGGAGTATTATCGATTTCAATACAAACTTGCATACATATATGGAATTAAATAGAATTAGCTTCGAAACTTTTATTTTTGTTTATCAATATTGATCGACTAAGGCTTTTATTCCAAGTACATATTATAACAATAATAATAATAATAATAATAATAATAATAATAATAGTAATAATAATAATAATAATAATAATAATAATATTTATGTATCACTTGAGATGGTGAGTCTCAATATCTTTAGTGACATTGATGCATAATTCCATTAAAGTGTGTGGATCAGGCACATTTGCATTCTTCTTTTCATATTCCATGATCCAAGTAACTAAGTTGTTTTCACCCTTTGTCTCAACATGCATAGTGATATAAAATGATTTATAATACTCCAACAAATCACCTTCAATTACCTTTTTTTTAATCAACTTCTTTTCATCATCTATTTCTTCAATTACTTCCTTAGCCATGATCTCTTTCCCATCTGCAAACAAATATAGTAAATATTTCATACTACTAATTTTGCTTTTTAAATGATCGATTGAATTCAATTGAATCTGAATGGGTTAAAAATGGTTTGCATCAATAAAAATATTGGATCAAAATAATGAACGGATCAGTTTGAGCTAGATGTCAACTAATAAATATTGAAACCAAATATAATACAAGTTTACCATGGATGAGTTTCCAGGACTTAACAGAACCTATAGTACCCAATTCACCTTCATGAATATCCACATTTTGTATCTTATCAGAGCATATGCGGGAGATATGATGTGGTTCATACCTAATCATTTCATGGAACACATCTCCATCACACTTGATGTTTATCTCAGAAACCAATTTTCTAACTTCAAGACTCATTTCTCTTCTATGATATATCACAAAGTAATAATTAATAATAAGTGTGTGGTTCATCATTATATGAGTATCTCTACCCTCTTATAGTTAAGCAATGTCAATATGTCTAGACTCTAGACTATAAATTTCATATTTCTTTGGCCTATACATTATTAGGTGTGTGCATGTAATTACACACAATTATCACAGAAAGAGACTCTTGGTTATATCTAGTACCCAATAAGCTACTTTTATATAAAGAAGGTATTAGGTTAAGTTTCTAAGTGGTTCAAACTAGTTCATAATCATATTTTTTAAGATTATCATATAGTTGGGAAACACTAAAAGTGTTTATCACTCATCTAGTGATTATAATCCAAAATCAACCATAGGTTGATCATTTTAATTTATGGTTTTATAGCTTATAAGCACTTTTAATTTGACCAATCACTTTACAATTTCACCTTTTCTATGGTTTTGTACTCCCTAAAATGTTCTTCCAAGAACATAACTTTGAATTAACCCTTTATTTATTTCCGTCATTTGTCTTTTTTATGTAAAAATACTTTTAATTTTTTTTTTTTTTTTTTGTAAATAGACTTAACGATAAATTTTAGCACCCTACGTGTAACCACTTATTTATAAAAGAAATGATGCCTACCCCCGGCCCCCACAACTAAATACTATATCTCTTTTGCAAATTTTATGTTGAGATTAATTATAGACATGTTTTGTATAAGAATTAGATAGGGGACCTTGTCTATGTCAATGCTGTTTTATTTAAAAGTATAGATATAAGAAAAAATGACTTAGTTTTCGAAAACCGATTAAACTTATGGTTTAAGCAAAATCGAATTTCCAAAAGAACAGAGTCGCCACTTAATTTTTTTAGTAAAAATCAAGAAAAAACTTAAGGTTTTCAAAAGATTTAAACAGATAAAATCAATTGAAAATGGGTTCGGAGTTCAATGTACATTCCGAGAAGGTGTTAGGCCCTCGGAATGCCCGCTAACTCGCAGTTGACCGACGATTTGACTAAAAATAACTTTGACTAATTTTTGAGAAACTATTAACTAAGTAAAAGAAATCATTTATTTCAACTAATTATTTTTAGAATTTAACGAAGTAAAGAATTCACGACTTTGACTAATTTTGAAAAGTTTAACAAAGTAAAAGAACTAATTTACTTCAATTATTATTATTTTTTTTTTTGAAATTTGAATTAAGTAAAAAGAGCTCATTTATTCTAACTTATTTTTTATTATTATTTTTTCTTTTTTACTATTGTTATTTTTATCATCTCTTATTTATTTTTAGGGGAATGAACTAAAGGGGAATGGATCATAAAATGTCAACAAGAAAATATTTTAAAAAAAACTAAGCAATAAAATATATATACTTTAATGCGAAAATAAAATGAAATGACCATTCTTGGGGAATTTAATTAAGTTAAACCATAAAATAATCAAAACGTTAGTCAAATATTACTACTTATTAGAAGTGAGAGTTGAGTGTACCAACATTGCACTATTATATTGTACAAAAAGGATCATGAATTGTACTATATGTGTTCGGCCTGCTTTTTTTCCTCTTTTACGGCTTTAATTGTGTGGGCCCTATTATTACTTTTGTACACCATTTCATTTTTCCTTGCATTGTTCTTATATTTTCTTATTTCCAATTTCTATCCTCCAGGGATCTTTGAATATTATTAATTAATTAATTCATTCATTAATAAATTATTTATATTGTTTCTTCCATTTTAATTGTTTCATCTTTTTTTTTTCTGCACGAAGTGTTAAATATGAAGAATATTTTTAAATTTTGTAATCTTAAATTTAAAATATATCACATATATTAAAGTAAAAAGTATTTCTAATTTAAAATCATACATACGCTATGTAAAAAAATTAAAATTAAGAAGTAATTTTCTTTTTTAAGTGAAATAAAAAAAAAAATTCAAATAAATTGATACGGAAGGAGTCATATTTAAAAAATAGAATAACTATGTGATATTATTAGAAAGAGCTTTAATATATATTTTAAAAATTATTTTGTCTTCCGTATATTATTTTGTGCATATATGTGGAGTTCTAAAGTTTTTAACATTTTAATATAGAAATATGATTATTTGAAAATTTTAGTACTTTTTTCATTTAAATTTTTTCTTGTTTTACTTTTAATTTATTCTATATTTAAAAATTACATAAAAAGTACTGAAAATCACAATGTAATAATATAAGATATTAAAAAAAACATAATTAAAAATCATAAAAGAATTTTTATTGACTCTTTAATTCCATATTGAAACAAAAGAAGTTTGTTTGAAAATAACATAAAAAGTACTGTAAATTAAAGTAAAATAACAACTACAAATATTTAAGAATCATATAAGAAATTTAGTTGACTTTCGTAAAAGTACCTACGTCACATAAAATAGAACAGAAAGAGTAATATATATTATTTGAAAATGATATAAGAAGTGTTATAAATCACAATAAATTAACAACTTCAAAATATATTTAACAAAATCACATACAAAAAATTATATAACTCTCCAAAGGGATCATGAATTGTACTATATATGTTTGGCCTACTTTATTGTTGAATCAACATGTGGATTGCATGTGTTTCAATATTTTAGATACAAATAATTCCCTACAATTTTCAATGTCTTCACTATTCCAATTCTCTCTTTTTTTTTATTTTACTTTACTCATATTTAGAAATGGGAGTTTGGGAGGACCAACATTACACTAAAGAGTTGGACTAAAAGCTATAGAAATTGTACATTGAGTCCCACAAAAAAGATGAACTATTCTTTTTTTCTACTTTCCATTCTCCCCTTTTACTCTCTTTAGTTTATCTTTCATCTTAAATTTTTCATACATCTTTAAAATATTTTCAATTATTAATTATTATGAATTATAATGTTTTGATTTTTACGTAGTTTACAAATATATAAATTTCATTTTTAAAAAATTGAAGATATCATACGCAAATTTATGGTCAAACTTAAACTATTTGATTCTTGAGAAATAAAAAGTGTCACATAAAATGGGACAGACGAAGGATAACTCTCAATTAAATTTATTTCACTTTTTAGTTTCCATTTTTAACATAATTTTTGAAGTTGGATTTGTAGGAATTCTATAGTAGACCCATTTAAATTTGACTTTTTTGTTTTAAATTAGAGAACTTGGCCGCACTTCGCATGATCATTAAAATTAAATATTTTTGATTAATTTTATATTTACTCTGTTGTTTAATCATAATATTTTTTTTTTTTTTGATAATATGAAGATTGTGAAAAAAATAAAGCTTCACAAATTTTACATCTATTAAATGAGGAAGAATATATTTTTTATCAAATAAGTTAAAATATATTTGCTAATAACAAATTCTTCCATTGCATGAAGTTGATCCTTTAATATATAATATATATTCCGGTGTACCATTCTCCTTAAATGTCTAAGAAATATCTCATAATGTCAAATAACACTGTAATACTCCCTCTGTCCCTAATTACTTGTCCACTTTTAAATTGACACATTTATTAAGAAATCAATTAATGACATAGTGAATTTATCATTTTACCCCTATTAATTATGAAGTAGATGAAAAGTTCTGCAATTTTCAAAGTAATTAGTCATTTAATTGAGGGTATAATAGGTAAAAAAAATGTTCGTTCTTGATTTTTCAAAATGGACAAGTAATTAGAGACAACTATAAAAGGAAAAGTGAACAAGTAATTAGGGATAGAGGGAGTACTAAACAAATGCATCAGCAAATGAAATTTATATTAAAAATATATTGAATGATGACGTAATGATACCTTAATAGAATTTCCTATCCATTTAAAAAAATATATATATATTCACCCTTTCAATTTCATTATATCTTCTTATTTAGTAGAAGAATCATCATTGATTATATTCTACTCCACCTTAATTGTACCATCAGAGTTTTAAGAATAAACATTAAATTTTAAATCGAAATAAAAAATCATTGAAAAATGACAGAAAAAATAATAATAGTATATGAAAATTAAAATAAGGTGCAACAAAAGCCTTTTCACGATTATTTTTTAAAATATATTGATAACAATTAAAATGAAGCTGTTATGTTATCTTTAAAATTAAGTTTGATTGAATTGAATTAGTACAATGAGAAAAAATATTAAACTAATAACTTTTTAATGTTATTAAATGCATTTTCTTTTTAATTGAGTAGTAGATTAAAAGTTTCGAATTAGGATATTAAAATAATATCTTACTCTCTCCTTAATTATTATGGTATTGCAAACATTTATTTTCCTTAAATGGTGATTCATTTTTCATTTACAGTTATATCCAATTAATTTCTAATGTATTGAATGTGGTTATGGGATATTGAAATAATATCTTTATCTTTCTTTAATCATAATAAAATTATAATTTAACATTTATTTTTTGAAATGATAATTTTGTTTTAATTCCTAGAACATATTGTTTACTATATTGAATGTAATTATAATAAAGGCATAATACATATATTGGACCTTAAACTTGGCTTCAAATTTTAACTTTGACCTCCAACTTTCAAAGTGCACAAATAGACACTTTAACTATCCAACCTTTTAATAAATAAACACGCGTGTCTTACCTGGCAAAACGCGTGATGTGCACGCATTTTGCGCGAGTGAGAAGTAATTTTTGAGGCACACAACAGTGAAAAAAATGCTGAAATGACAACTCTACCCTTGATTAATTTTAATTTTTTTTTTAGTTCTAAAATGGAGGTGTAAAGTGTTTAATTAGTTGGCAGCCATTGAGTGGCTCAATAATACACGTGGCAGCGTGTGCATTTCATGCTCTTGGCTCCAAAAATCGCGTGTTTATTTATTAAAAGGTTGGATAGTTAAAGTGCTTGTTTGTGCACTATGAAAGTTGGAGGTCAAAGTTAAAATTTGAAGCCAAGTTTAAGGTCAAATATATGTATTATCCCTATAATAAAACATATTGTATTTAGTATGACAAAAGAACTCAAAAATTCGAGAAATTAGATAAATAGTAATCTTAGCTTCTAAGAAATGTCACATCATCATTTACATATCCAACTTTATATATATAAAAGAGTTAAAAAAGAAAAAATAAGTGATTTAAGAAAATTATATAAATAACATTAGTGACAGATCAAGATTAAGAAAAAAGATCAAATAAATTAGTAGTATTGATGATGATAAAAGTTAAATAAATCATTTTTTCTATTATTTAAATTTTTTACATAAAATTTCCATTCTTTTAAAATTAAAAATTTTAAAAAAATCGAGGCAATAATTATTTTAAAGAAAAATATAACCAAAATTGTCAAAAAAAATTAATAAAAATAAATAAGTATCTATTACTAAGAATGGTGTCACTATATTTTCTATTTTAACTTTATTGTTACATATGGATAGAAACTTTTAGAAGAAGAAATGATTCAAAAATTTAAAAATAATGATTCCTTAAATGGTGATTCCTTTTCCATTTACAACTTTTCAATTAATTTTTAATGTATTATATATGGTTATGGATATTGGAATAATAATTTTAGCTTTCCTTAATCATAATAAATTATATTTTAACCTTTGTTTTTGTGAAATGATAATTTTCTTTTCATTCGTACAACATATTCATTAATATATTAAATGTAATTATAATAAAACATGTTGTATTTAGTATGACAAAAGAGTTCAAAATTTAAAAAATTAAATAAATAATAATCCTAACTTCTAAGAAATGTCACAAATATATATATATATATATTTATATATATATATCTAAGAAAATGATATAAATTACATTAATGATGAAATGAAGATTAAGAAAAGAAGTAAAACAAATTAATAATAATATTGATGATGATAGGAGTTAAATAAATCATTTTTTATTTTTTGTAAATTTTCAATATAAATTTTTCAGTCTTTTAAAATTAGAAAATGCTAAAAAAAAAAAAAACTAAAACTAAAAATCGAGGCAACAATTATTTTAAGGAAAAAATAACAAAAAATGTCAGAAACATTGATAAGAATAAATAAGTATCTATTGCTAAGAAGGTGTCATCCCACATTTTCTATTTTAGCTTTATTATTACATATAGATAGAAACTTTAAGATGAAGAATGATCCAAAAAATTTTAAAATAACAAATCAATTATGTAAAAATACATGTGTAATTCTTATAAAGTTATAATAACTAATTTCTTCAAATGAATAATTAAATGAAAGAAAAAAAAGTAATTAAGAAAATAATATAAATAACACTAATTATGAGATTAATAGCATTGATGAGGAAAGGAACTAAATATGATCATCTTTTTAAATTCTTTTTTAAGAAAATATATATAAACTTTAATTAAAGATTAAAAAAAAAAAAAAAAAACTTTAAAGATACAAAAAATCAAGACAAAATAAAAGAAGAAAGAAATTAGAAGAATAATGAGGTTGAAAGAAATAATATCTAATTTTCTCTCTTTTCAAATCACAAAATTATTTTTTTGCTTGTTCTCCTCCTAATTTGATACGAATTCCATAAATAAAATGATTTTTTCTCCAAATAATTTTTTACCCTTTGAAACACTAATCAACCTTCTTATAAATTTGTCAACCACAATGAATTTTCTCTCATTGTAGGAGGAATAAACATTTTTTCAAAAAGTCTTTTATTTTGAAAATAACTTTTTGTTACATAATCTCTTTCTTTACATCAATGTCTTCACAAGAATCATGAGATATTCTCTCTTTCTCTTTTGTTAAAAAAGTCACATGACCTAGAAATTTTATGGACATCTTAGCGACAGAAGTTGATACCGTATATTGATCATCATCATCGTCAGAAGAAGAAGAGCCAAAGTGAAGAAATTTGTTCTTATTTGTTACAAATGGTCAACTATTTTTTTTATTTTATAGGCTAAATAATTATAAACAGTTATAAAAAATGAATAGTTTTTATCTTTTCATCTTCCATTTTCATTTACTTAAATCTTTATTAGTGTATTGGATGTTATAAAGGGCATAATTAATCGGGTATGATATAAATACTTTTAAAAAAAAAATACAAATAAGAAATACAAAACAAAGATAAAATGTCAAAAAAAGGAGAAAAAGATGAATAGAAATACTGGTCATAGAGAGATGCCACATCAGATTGTCTATATTCAGCTTCATATATACATATATAGGTTCATGCCCTTAGATGCTATTTTATTACTTTAGCTGGCATCGACATTTTTGTAAATCTGATATCTACTTTGGAACATTTTATAATGTGGCATAGGCTGACAATTGAGATCATAAATTTAAAAATAATAAAATTTAATTTAATATAATACTAATATTAATATCATAAAGATATATATATATATATATATATATCTTTTAAATAATATATAAAAAGTATTATAAATTGTAATAATTAACCGCTTTATTTTTAAAAAATCATATAACTAATTTGATTTACACTCCAAAATTCATAGGTGTCACATAATTTAGACATTAATTCTTCATTACTCAATATATGTAATTATATCAATGACATATAAATTGAAATAAAAAAATTACATATTTTATTTGAAAATCACGTAATAGTACTATAAGGTATAATAATTAACAACTTAACATATTTTAAAATTTTAGTTGACTCTCCAAATTCCATATGTCTCATGAAATTGAGACAGAGAAAAACATATATTGGTTTAAAATTAATAAAAATATTATAAATTATAATAATTAACAACTTAAAATTTATAAAAAAAATCCTTTAGAAAAATTTAGTTGGCTCTCCAAATTCAATCGGTATTACAATAATTAAAACATAGAAATTAACATAGGTTGGACTCCTGCTAACATTTATGTTTCCTTTTTAAATTTTTTTTCTTTTATGCTTTATATAAATAAATTTTTTATGTAAAAAGTATTATAAATTATAATAATTAATAGCTTAAAATATTTGAAAACATATAAAAAGTTTTTGTTAACTTTCAAAATTTCATCTATACTACATAAATTGAGAGAAAAATAGATATATAGATATTTTAAGTTGCTAATGATTGTGAGTTATAGTACGTTTTATGTCATTTTCATATATATATTACTCGCTTTGTCCTGATTTATGTGATACAAATGAAATTTCAAAAGTCAATGAATTTTTTATAAGTTTTTTTTTAAAATTAACTTGTTATTTATTGTGATTTATAATATATTTACGTAAAACATACTCTAAATAAAAATAATTAGCAACTTAAAATATATAAAAACATACTAAAAAATTGATTAACTTCAAAGTTCATATGTACCACATAAATTAAAACAGAAACAGTAACATATATTGGGCCCCGTGCTGGCACGGGGTCCCATATCTAGTAACAAAATAAATGAGAGCAAGGAGAGGAATATTAAATTTGGGCCTTTGGCCCAAATCTTGGATTTGCTGAAATTCCCTTGGGCCTTTGGCCCCATTTGCTTTCAAGAAATTTGTGTATATGCTTTATGTATATCCCTGTATACAGACCGTATTTGGGTCCGAATTTCTGCATTTTTCCTTGAACAATAGCTATTGACTTATGTCTTATCATCAAACTTGTATCCTCATATTTTTGCAACCTGTAAACCATATTTACGGCTGTATACGAGTGTATACAGCAGGTATATCAGCCCTTTTTGGGCCTTTTGAGACCTGCAATCAGCCATTAACCTGTACACCTGCTTCCCTGGCTTCACATATCAGTCCATTGGGACTCGATTTTAAAGGTAACTCGAAAGAAATGCAAGGATGGAGTCCAAAGTGAACTCGAATCGGTGTCACATGCGACAAATAAAGAAAACATAAGGATTAGCATTTACAAAAAATAAATAAAAAAATCTCAATCTGTAATTTCCAACAATACTAGGATTCACAAATTTAGGAAGAAAAATGGCAATGCATTCAAGGGCACATGATTAAACATATTTCAAGTAGACAAGCAAATAAATTAAAATTGGATACGAAGCAATTAAATAGCGGGTTCAAAATAAAGAAGAAAGCAGGCTTGATGATAAGTTGAGTAAAATAAGAATAGCTAGGGATCCTTACCACCTAGCAACAATGGATGGGAAATCAAGAAAATAGATAAGAAAACACGGATGAACCAACCACTAAATATGCTACTAATTTTTATTACTCCTAGACATTTCAATTGTACTAAGAATTATGCAAACTACCGTATATCATAACATTCAAAACGTAAGAAGATAAAATTTAAAAAAACAAAATAAAATGAAATGAAAACAAAATAAAAAAAAGGCAACAGATGGCATAATATGAGGAAAACACCTAATGATTAAATTAAAGGATGGACTACGAACACTTTGCTAACTTAAACCAAAATGAAAGGCTTTATTTACGTGACACCATAGAAATCACAGATCACGAAGATACGTTCCATCATGGAAATAGACACGGAAATGAAGGATAATTAAGATTATAACTGAAATTTCCAGATCTTAAACCGTTTAAACGATCATCAAGACGAGCGGAGTCATGTTTGTAGATATAAGAAAACAATAAAGCCTTAGTCGCGCCACTTTAGACTAAGACAGTGAGTAACAAATGACTTAGAAGATATGCAAGAGGAAATTTTCCTAAAAAAAAAAACACTAGACGCGAACAGATTTGCAAGTATGCTTTCTTTTTTGAAACAAAAGGGAACCTCCCACACGGAAGTATTAAAGGGAAAACTGAAGTCAAATGTTCGCCATTTCGAGGAATTCAAAATCGCCGGTAGCTCTTAATACTCTTATAAGACCCCAATACTTGAACGTCTTGCATTTTGAGGTGAACTCCACACACAACTGAATACAAGAATCAAAGCGAGCCATAACAGATACAATAGAAGAACCCAAAACAATGATGGAGACAACACATGATCCAAAATATTGACATTTTAGATCATTCGTTCAACTTGAGGTGAAAGAATGAAGGATATGATGTTGAATGATAAGCAATGATACGGATTTTTAAGAGAACAAACTAAGATTAAAGAAGTGTTTCGAAAAGCCGTGAGAGTCAAGAAAAACAAGAACAACAGCGAACAAGGCACCCACCTCTCATCATTTATACTCAAACAATCAAATCACCCCAATACAAAACACAACTCCAATCTCAATACAGAACACAAATCCAACCTCAGACATCTACTAGAACACAAATAGAAATGAGGAAGTCGAGAGTTGTATACCTTTTGACGAGCAGCGACTGGGATACAAACGAACAAGGGACCGATCTTCCTTCCGCAAAAACTCGAAACGAACATGGACAAGAGATTTGAGCAGGAAACTGAACCCAAACACCCAAAAAAAAAACTATTGTACTCTCTATCTCTGAAATGTATCTTAGTTTGTATTTAAAACTCTGATGCTCAAGCCCCTGTATTTCTTTTTGCTTAAAAAAAAATCCAACTCTTCTCTAATGTTTTTTTTTTTTTCTAAACTCGAAAATTCTCTCCCTTTTCCGTAGTGACTAAGAGGGAATATATAAGGGATTTTTAGGGTTCTCCAATGGGGGGAAAACGGACAGAAATCGATAAGAAGAGGGCCAATTCAAAATTCGAAACTCCCCAAAACTTTCACGATTTGGGCGAGGCACCTTTTTTCTTGCGATTTCAACCCATTCCGGAAGAGGAAAGGGGAGAAATCGCGTGCCTGTTGCCTGCTGCTGCGATATTAATGCGTACAGGGACGGGAGGGAGACGACAAAATTTGAAGTGTTCTATCTCTGTCCCTCGCTGCTCCGTGTGTTTTGACGGAAAAATCGACGTCGTTTGGAGACGTTGAAGGCGATGCTTTACTGTTGGAATCGTGAGGCTTGGAAGCTGTTAGCATCTTGAGCATTTGAGTTCTTGAAGAAAAAAGAAAGTGGGCCGGGTCGGGAAGTAATGGAATTGGGCTGAAGAAAATGGAAAAAGGGCTAGAGGAATATGTTGGGTTCTTTTAGTATTTAGTATTGATACTGTATTGTTGGATCAACTATTTTGCTGAAATTAAGGCCCAAAGTTGGCCTGAATGGGTTGAAATAATTTGTAGTAAAAATTAGGCAAATGACATAGTATAAGAAAGAAATTACTTTCTTTCCCTACTCTTTCATTAATTATCAAAAATCCCTTTTTTTAGTGTTTTTCGGATACATAATATAGCAGTGTGAATACTTAATATAGCAGCGCAAATACTTTAATTAATCACGGGAGATACTTAAATTATTAAGTTGTTAGCAGCACGGATACTTAATTAACGGGCGGATGCATAATATAACAGCGCGGATACTTAATTAATAACGGACGGATACTTAAATTATTAAGTTGTTAGCAGCACAGATACTTAATTAACGGGCGATGTATAATATAGCAGCGCAGATACTTTAATTAATAACGGGCGGATACTTAAACTAATAAAGTATCCGGTTAAGTTGAATTGGGGGAAAATAAGGGATTTTTGTATTTTAGTAAAAGAGTAGGGAAATATTGAGAATAGGCAAAGAAGTGTTGTGTATTTAAGTAATTTTTCCTAATTTGTAAGGAAGGGATTGGATTCGTAATTTAGGACTTGGCCAAATGAGTTGCAAAATTAGCCAATTTAAATTACAAATATGGCCAAACTTAGTTAATTGGGGCAAGTTCGGCTAGTAGTTAAGATAAGATGAATTAATATAATTAATTTATGAGCTTATCAATCTTAACGAAATAAAATAATCGACTTAATTATAAACTAATTACTTCAAAAATATAGACTTTTATATAACTAAACTAATTAACCAAATATTTAAGTAGAACTAAAATCTTTTTGAGTCGATTTTCAAATATTTATAAAATATGCTAACTAATAATATAATATATATATATATATATATATATATATATATATATATATATGTGTGTGTGTGTGTGTATATACATATTATCTAAAAGTTCCCAAAAAATGACAAAATCACATAAAACTAACTTGAAAATATTTTGAATTTTATAAGGTCAATTGTTTCAAATCGTTCGGAGTTTAAGAAGCTCGATGATTAATTATTATCGGGAAGGGTCAAAATTGGGTGTCAACAAATGCTAATACTATATATCCCTATAACTACTAATCTTTGTGCTGAAGCAATAGCAATAGAAGAGGGATTGCCTATTGTGTGAGCTTTCAGTTGAAACAAAAACATTTTAGTAGCGACCTGAGCGCCGTGGCAACTTTCCATAGCTAAATATTATTTGTGACGACTTCTTAAGTTCGCCACTAAAATCTCCTATTGTGGCGATAATGATTGCCACTAGTAAATATTTATTCTACAAAAACAGTTCCAGAAACTTGAATATTTTGTAGGTCGCCACTAAAATCTCCTATGACTACTAAATCTGATATTTCATTAATTATCTAAGGCGCTAATACGCATCATAAAACAAGTACTCTGCACAAACGATATTTTGTGTCCTGTTCTCTTGATGCTAGCCAAAGGAATATTCAAAATTTGAAGTTTACGAATTCCTTCTGTGACCTCAAGATAGTATACACAATAATTAGGTTCACTAATATAATGTTCTTGTGTTTCTAGGGGCATAATACACATTATTTTTGTACTCTGAAAACTTCGAATCCTTGAGGTGGCTTTTACCTTAGCTAATTTTATAGTTCACTATATATCACTACCAAAAATAGGAAATTTATGGCGGACAAATATATTCTTTAGCTAAATAGAAAAACTCATCCCTAATTCTATCTAGCTACGAATTATCAAAAATAAAAATATTGTTAGTTACGAGCAATTTAGTGATCACGAGTCATCTAGATTTTTGTAGTGTATTCATTTGCATTGAAATCTCTTATTGACTGTTGAATGTGATATTTCAATATGCATCAAAGCTTAATATGCATTTAAAAAAAAAAATCTAAAAATTTGCGGTTGTCACGTCATTAAATAGGTACCGAAAATAATGTTTTGGAGGAAATCAGGACTATTTAATCTTTCTACTTCACACATTCATCTGCAATTTCATGAACAAGTCAAAATTGAGAGAAATAAGCCTTTTGTTATATTATATGGAGACCCTAAAAATGTCCCAAATATTATATTTCATGGAACTGCTAAACAATATACTATTGTTGAAAGTGCCACTGTCATTGTTGAATCTGAATACTTCAGTGCTGTTAATATCAACTTTGTGGCACGCATTCCTTATTTTTTTTTAAAGAAAATAAAAGTAAGCTTTCTTTAATAAATTAATTTTTTATATGAAATTGATACGCATCAATATAGTATCATAGCAGATAAAGCCCTAAGTTCAAGTTGTTGTAGCCTATTATCAAAAATATGAATCAGTTTCATACTTGCATGAGGGGAGCATGCTAAAGATATAATTAAAAAATAGTTAATAAGCGTCCTAGGTAAACAAAAAAAAAGTTATGTACCCCATAGACCAATGTCATAGTCATAGATATACCCCCAAGTGGTAGGGAAAAAAAAATCGATAATTCATTGAACTTGGAAATAATACATTAAAAGAATTCGTTAGGTCTTTCCGAGATCAATGTTTCAAGTGGTGGAACCACATTAATTGAGGGTGTTTACTGACATCTTTTCGTCGAAAAATTACATTGTATAAGCTAGCTAGAATAAAATAATATTTTATGTAAATATATTACATATTGACACTCCTGACTTCTACACAATTTTTCTTCTTTTTTATTTTTACATGTTGTCACGACCCAGACCGTCGTGATTGGCAACCACCCACACTAACCCTCCGGTGGGAGAACCATTACTACAACTCAACTAAGCAACTTAACGAAGAACTAGACATTTAAGAAATACGGAAGCAAGTTTAAATGACAATATAATTAATACGGAGTCTCCATAAACTCCGGAAGTTCAACTAACAACTAATAACTAATGCGGAAATACCCCTAGAACCTGAAAGTCATTCTACCAAAACTCTACTAATGACAAGTCTAAGAACAAGGGGTACAACCTCGAAACTGTAACATCTCGCAATTAGAAAGAACTAGAAGGAAGTTTAAAATCTGGAAATAGTTATTTTTGGAAAGTGTAAGGAAATCTGGAAAATTTTAAGCAGGTTAAGGTGAGTTTTTGGTCAACTTCAAACGACCAGAACTCCTAGCTCAGGATGAGTTAGGTGTAGTTTCAGATATGGTTGGAAAGATCTTGGAATGATCTTTCCAACGCCGCTAAGTTTACGCGATTTCGAGTTTGTATGAGTGAGTTATATCTTTTGGAAGTTAGGCTGTTGGAATAAGGAAATGTCTAATTCGGATTTTAGAAGGGAGATTTAGTCTTTTCCTTACCTAATTACTCTAATTCATTTTAGGAGATTAATTGGGGTAAAACCAGACTTTATTCAGTTTAGAAAAATTAGAATTTACGCTAGGGATTGGAGAGGAGAAGAAAGAAGAGAAAAGAGGAGAGAAATCAAGAAATCGCCAAGAACGTTTAGGCCTTGCGAGTGGAATTCGTCGGGGGTGATCCCTACAAGGTATGAGAGATCACATAGTGTTGGGTTAGTTCACCCACACGCCAATCTTGTTTCAATACAACGAATTTAGGTTATTTGAATGCAAAGAAAGTGAGTTCTTGAAGAACATTGTTGAAAATTCGTTGAGTTCTTGATGGTTATGTTGTTGAAGTCTCTTGTTGATTTGATTCGTGTTTTTGGGTGAATTTTTGAGTTAAATCTGTTGTATGTTGAGGGTAATATGATCCTAAGTGTTTGGGGAAGGAACCATTGAAGTTTAGAGGGTTTAGAGTTGAAAAACGGAGAAAAACAATCGTCAAAAACCTGGGGAAGGGGGTGGGGCGTCGCGCCAGCTAGCGCGCCTCAAAAGGGGCTCTGAAGTTCACCCCTTGGGGTGACTTGCCAGCCAGCGCGCCCCAGATGGTCCTCTGAAGTTTGAGGGCTGGCTCCGCGCGCCTCTCAGAGCCCAGGGACACCAGTTCTCCCCATTCTTCCCTCACCTTTTCGTACTAGTTCCTAAGTGATGTACCTATGTTTCCTAGTTGATTCTAACACTCTAAGGTACATCTAAACATCATGAAATCATCCATAAACATGAGATAATGAACCTTGAATCCATAATCCAATTCGAGGAAAGTTAAGATCAAAGTCATAAAAGCTAAGAATCAAAGTCTAGAAGTTAAGAAGCAAGTCAAATAAAAGTTTCTTAAAGTTTTCAAGAGTCTTTAACAAACGTTTTACCTTCGTTTTAAGGCTCAAGTTTTAAGTTAAGCAAAGAGTAAACTTGAAGTTCATTTCTTCAAAAGCATATGGGGACTAAGTATTCCCAAAGAGATTTAAAATGTTTTCACATTTAAATAAGAATGGAAACTGAGATTTCCAAAGAGCCTCGGGCTAGTTTTTAGAAAAAAGTAATCACATTCTAAATGAAGCAAAAGGGGAAACTTTGATTTCCAAGATAGCCTTTGAGCTAAGTTTTTGAGCACTAATCTCAAATCATAGAAGAAGTATGTTTTTAAAACATAAGAGCCAGCATATTTTGGGAGTAGTATTGAGCACCAAATTATGGACGAGCATGAGTTTAGATAACTCACGTCACCATAGAACCATGTAGGCACCATGGGTAGAAAAGGGTCATACTTTTTAGATGAATCCTTTTCGCAATAGACTAGTGGATCCATTAGGCAGTTCAGGTTCTATACCTTTGGCCGGGTATAGGATGCGCTGGCAGCATGAGGTAGATCGCTGTATCATCACTATAACTCTTATGTGATGGTTGTCAGTTAGAGAAACTCCCACATAAGTTATTGTATTTTTATATACATCAGTTTAATATATTTTTACATACATTTCAGAGTTGTTGTATCCTTGTATATACACAGAGTTGACATCATGTTTTTAAACAACTTTTCTTTATATTGCATTTGTTTTAAACTGCTTTATATTGAAATGAGTTCAGTAAGTATTCATGAGTTGAGAAGAGCCATAGTAAGTGTTTCTTTCAGATTCCCTTTCAAGCCTATGTTTGTTAGCAATCCAACTCGCATACTCGTACATTCAATGTACTGATGCCAGTTGGCCTGCATCTTATTATGATGCAGACATAGGGTAAATATGATCGGTATCCGGCGCATCGTTAATCCAGTGAGCAGTTCAGAGTATGTTGGTGAGCTTCTTTGCATTCCAGAGGACTCATTTTTATTGCTTTCTAGTTAGTTCATTAGGATGTTTGTGGGGGTTGTCCCAACATCCATCTAAGTTGTTTTAGAGGCTTCATAGATAGTCAAATGTTAGTCTTCTGAGTCTTTTCATTTTCATTTCTTATTGTTAAGACTTGGGTTGCCACTTTTGGCCAAGTTCAATGTTTAATCTTTAAACCATTCTCAGTTATTTTATTATTCAGTTCAGTTAAGTTCATTTATCATTATAGATATGAATATTGTCTTCCGCTGAGTTAAGTAAGCCAGGCCAAGGGTTCGCTTGGGGCCAGCAATAGTCTTTGAGTGCAGTCCCGCCCAGGGTGTAGGCTCGGGGCGTAACAGAAACTAAACAAACACCTTAAACAAATAGTCTGAGTCCGAAAAGAGTGGACTTAAACAAGAGAGATCCATGGCAGCCTGAAAGAACTGGCTCGCCCTTGAATCCGGTCACGCTCAATAGTTACCTTAAACATATACAATATTAGTCAACTATTACGAACAACAAACAGTTTCATGATTCTCACATATCACAGTTATATCAATTTAGAGCAACACACCGTCTTCCAATATCAATCATCATTAGATATGAACAAAATCATCACAGATAGATACACAACACAATTTAATGGTCCTCTCACATAACCCAATTCAATGGTCCTCTTATGGAACCCACACCCAAATTGTTAGTGTACCGATTCTTGGTACCCGATCCAATGTTTATGCTGGAACATGGCAACCGATCCCATAATTATGCCGGAACGTGGCAACCGATCCCATATTTATGCCGGAACGTGGCAACCGATCCAAGTTAGTGTGTCAGAACGTAACACCCGATCCATTTAACAAACCACAATAACAATCACAATGTATATTCTCACAATCATACAACAAAAGGTGATTCATTGCATACAGTTATTCAATTATCCTTATTTACAATTAGGGTGATCAATAATGTAACATTCGCATACATACATACATTATAATGAGCAATTACAAACATATGTCACACCAACATGAAATCACCACCATCACCTACCTCGAACCCAAGCTTGAATCCCCTAAGACATTTGAATCTTCCCGTTTGTTTGTGGTCTAAAAACATACAATTAACGCAAGGATAAAAAAACGAGGCCTAATTACCCGGATCATAATCAATAATATCAACCCTATGTCAAACCTTGATCCCCATACCCAGATTAGGACTTTTTCCACCATTAACTTTAGATCAAAACCTTTCTCCAATGATAATTACCCAAGAAACTACATTCTACGAATCGAAAAATGGATTTGGGGAGTTAAAACCTTTCCTTTAGCCTAAAAAATGGTGAAAAATGGTCAAGAACTCGTATGGGGTTGTTCCTTAGCTCTCAAAGTCAAAAAGTGCAGAATAAAGACGTTTTGGGGTTTATTTACGACTTTAAGTCGCGTCGGACCTGCCACAACGGTCCTCACCCCGCTACAACGTCCCCGCCCTGGCGACAGAAATCTTGCCCCAGCGGCTTTCACAGAACCAGTGAGCTATTTTAATAATTCCAAGACCCCCATTTCACTACACACCTTTAACCAACGACGCTCAGAAAATACCGTTCACGCTAAAATCGATTTCGGGAGTTCTACTCACCCGAATTCAATTTTGTAAGGTCATACAAATTCCTTAACGACTAATCTAACCACTCATGTAATCAAAATCATAAATAAGTCACCCAATTGTTACCAGATTTCCCTACACCATAACGACTTTGATTTCGTCCAAATCTAGACTAGGTTGGGAAATCCAAAGTTACTACTCAAAAGTTTTCTGGCCCCAATTCTTTCCCCCATTGGCTTTTTCTATAATGACGGAAACGGGTCGTTACACATGCCTTAGTCGATATTTTGAATTCGCCACTGAATGTCTCTAGCTAGTTTTTTTGTTATAATTATTATCATAGAAATGGACTTATGGAGATTTTATTCAATATAATATTATCGATTTCATTACAGACTTGCATACATATATGGAAATAAAAATAATTAGTTTCCAAACTTTTATTTTTGTTTATCAATATCCATCGACTTAGGCTTTTATTCCTAGTACGTATATAATACTAATATTATTATTATTATTATTAATAATAATAATAATAATAATAATAATAATAATAATAATAATAATAATAATAATAATAATAATAAGAATAATATTTATGTATCACTTGAGATTGTGAGTCCAATATCTTTAGTGACATTGAGGCATAATTCCATATATGTGTGTGGATCTGGCACATTTGCATTCTTCTTTTCATAATTCATGATCCAAGTAACTAAGTTATTTTCACCCTTTATCTCAACCTGAATAGTGACGTAAAATGATTTATAATACTCCAACAAATCACCTTGAATTATCTTTTTTTTAATCAACTTTTTTTCGTCATCTATTTCTTCAATTACTTCCTTTACAACAATCTCTTTTCCACCTGCAAACAAATATAGTAAATATTGCATACTACTGATTTTGCTTTTTAAATGATCAAGTGAAATGAATTGAATCTGAATGGATTAAAAACGATTTGAATTAATAAAAATGTTGGATCAAATTAATGAACGGATAAGTTTGAGCTAGATGTCTAAAAAAATTTCGAGGTAATGATCTCCAATAGCTTACCTACAATTTGAACAAGAAAAATGAGCCTACAAAACTAAATATTGAAACCAAATATACTCCCTCCGTTTAAAAAAGAATGCCCTCCTTTCCTTTCTAGTTTGTTTAAAAAAAAATGATCTCTTTCTTTTTTTGGTAACATTTTAATTTCAGCTTTCCACGTGGCATGTTTAAGGCCACAAGATTAAAGGACAATTTTGTACATTTGACTTAACTTTAATTTAGGACCACAAGATTCAAAAGTCTTCTTATTTACTTAAACTCTGTGTCAAGTCAAACCAGGTCATTCTTTGTGAAATGGAGGAATACGGATTTACCATGGGTAAATTTCCAAGACTTAACAGAGCCAATATTTCCTAATTCACCTTCATGAATATCCATATTTTGTATCTTATCAGAGCATATACAGAGGATATTGTCAACCCCGAGCCTACATCCGGGATGTGGCCGGCACTTGAAGACCATTGCTGGCCTCAAGCAGACCCTTGGCCTGGCTTACTAACTCAGCGGAAGACTTAACTCATCACATAAACATTTACGAAGTAACTAGAATGTCAGAAAGAAACATTCAACTGAAATAACTAACTGACTGTCTGTCTATGAAGCCTCTAAAACAACTGAGATGGATGTTGGGACAAACCCCACAACATCCTAATGAACTAAACTAGAAAGTAATGAAAATGGATCTTCCGAAATGCAATGAGGCTCACCGACTGACTCTGAACTGCTCACTGGATCAAGGGTGCGCTGGAATGCCGATCCTAGTTACCTGTGTCTGCATCATCAGTTGTCCCGCCCCGAGCCTACACCCTGGGAGGGACCAGCACCCGGAGACCATTGCTGGCCCCAAGCGAACTCTTGGTTTGGCTTTCTTAACTCAGCGGAAACCTAACCCAACAGAATAACTCAATGCAAATGCAAGGTTACAAAACAACTTAACTGATAAAATCTGGCCAAAAAGGCAACTCGAGTCTCAAAATAGAATATTTACATATATACATAGATGAGAGACTCAAAACTATCTGACTGACTGACTTGTCTATGAAGCCTCTAAAATACTGAGATGGACGTTGGGACAGACCCCGCAACATCCTAATAAGGCAAAACTAAGAGAACAAAATAACCGAGTCCTCCGAAATGCAAAAAGGCTCACCACTGACTCTGGAGTGCTTAGCTGGTTCAACGGCGTGCTGGATGCTGATCCTGGGTACCTGTGTCTGCATCATAATTAGATGCAGGTTAACTGGCATCAATACATGGAATGTACGAGTATGCGAGCTGGAAAACTAAGCAACATAGGCCAGAAGGAAAAATCTGGAAGAAACTGAAAAGCTTACCTGGCTCAACTCAACTCAACCTGACTGGCTTCTTTCAATATAAGGCAATTTAAAACAAGTGCGATATAAAGAAAGACTGTTTAAAACCTTCTATAAACTCTGTGTGTATACAAAGATACAATAAGCCTGAGATGTATATAGAAATACAAATGAACTGATGTATATAAAAATACAATAACTTCTGTGTATGAAAATACAATAACTGTTGTGGGAGTTTCTCTAAGCGACAACCATCACTTAGAGCTATAGTGATGATACATCGATTGACCTCACGCTGCCAGAGCATCTTATACCCGGCCAAAGTTATAAGACCTGAACTGCCTAATGTATCCACTAGTCTATCTGGAAAAGGATTCATCTAAAAAGTATGATCCTTTTCTACCCATGGTGGCTAACATGGTTCTATGGGGGCTATGGGTTCTTTGAACGCTCCCCCAATTCGGTGCTCGATACTACTCCCAAAAAGTACTGGCTCTTATGTTTTTAAAACATATGTCTTCCTGCTGATTTGAGAATATTACTCAAAAACTAGCCCCAAGGCTCTTTGGAAATCTCAGTTTCCAACCTTGTTTAAATGTAAAAACATTTCTTTAAAACTTCTTTGGGAATACTTAGTTCCTTAATAACTTTTGAGAAAATAACTCAACTTTATACTCTTGACTAAACTTGAAACTTGAGACTCTTCACTTGGCTTGAAACTTTATACTATTTACTCGACTTGAGACTTGAACCTTAAAAACGAAGTGAAAACGTTCGATAAAGGCTCTTGAACAACTTTGAAAACTTGCATTGACTTACTTAACTTCTAAGATTAACTCTCCTTGAATTGGATTTTGAATTCAAGGTGTTTGATCACATGTTATGGAGGGATTCTTGATGTTTAGACGTACTTTGGAGTGTCGGAAACAACTAGGAAACATAGGTATAATACCAAGAAACATGCATGAGAAAGTATGAAAAGAAAGGGGAAACTTGGCATCCTTGGCGCTCTGCAAGGCGCGGAGCGCCAAGCCTTGAAGCTCAGAAGGGGCCTGCTGGAGCTCTGAGAGACGTGCCACACCAAGGGTAAAACCTCAGAACCCCTGTTGGGGCGCGCTGGCTGGCGCGACGCCCCAACCTTTTCCCCCAAAAATCCGACTCTTCTCCTTCATTTTTCCAACTCTAAACCTCCTTAACTTCAATGGATTCATCCCCAAACACTTAGAATCATAAACCCATCAACATAAATAGATTTCAACTCATAAACACAACCGGAAACATGTCCCAAATCAACAAGAACTTCAACAACACAATTAACAACATCAACAACAACCAACAACTTCAACAGCACAACCAATTTTTTCTCAATAATAAAAATGAGTTGGCGTGTGGGGGAAAGAACCAACCAACACTATGAACTCATATACCTAGTAGGGATCACCCCCGACGATATCCACGACGATCTTTGACGGAAACTTGCTTGATCTTCTCTTTTTTCTCTTATTCTCCTCTTCTTCTCCTCTTCACTCAAAACCCTCACTCTCACTCTCACTCTTTTAAAATGAGACAAAACTGATCTAAAATCAGTCTAACACAACAATATAACCAAAAGAATTGGTTAGGGAAAAGACCAAAATGCCCTTAAAATTTCCGGACGGATTTCCCTGCCACTGCCCAACTTCCAAAAGGCACAACTCACTCATACGAACTCGGAATCGAGTAAAATCGCTGGTGTTGGAAAGATCGTCCCACAAGCTTCGCAAACATAACTGGAAGTACACCTAACTCATCCTGATATAGGAGTTATGATTGTTCAAAGTTGGCGCCAAAAAGTCATCTTTTTCCATACTTGGCCAAATTTCCAGATTCTGAAATTTTCCAAAAATGACTACTTCTAATTTCAAGCTTCTTCATAGTTTTTTCAAATTGTCGGATGTTACATCAATACATTGAATGTACGAGTATGCGAGTTGGAATGCTAAAACAACATAAGCTCGAAAGAGATTATGAAAGAAACACTTACCTTGGATCTTCTCAACTCTTGAATACTTAAATAAACTCATTTCATTATAAAGCAGTTTAAAACAAGTGTAATATAAAGAAAAACTATTGAAAACATGCTGTCAATTCATAATTATAATATCATAAAAATACCAACCATGCTCCCTCTCAAAGTCTACTTGTGCAATGCATGAATGAAGTCACATACCCTCATTCACACTAAGCAGAACCCCTTGAGGAACCATGCTACTACTGTTGTGGGAGTTTTTCTAACCAACAACCATCACTTAAGAACTATAGTAATGATACAACGCTTTACCTCACGCTGCTGAGGCCCACCTTATACCTTGCCGTGATATAGAAAGCTAACTCACTAAGTGGATCCATTAGTCTATGCGAAAAGGATTCATCTAAAAAGTATGACCCTTTTCTACCATGATTGGTACATGGTTTATGGAGACTTGAATTAATATGAACTCGCATCCCCATATCGGTGCTCAATACTACTCCCAAAAATACTTAGTTCTTTATGTTTGTAAAAACAAAACTCTTTCTTTGGTTTGAGATAATTACTCTAACCTTAGCTTAAAATGTAACATCCGACAATTTGAAATAACTTTGAAAAAGCTTGAAATTGGAAATAGCCATTTTTGGAAAAATGTGAAATTTCAAATCTTAAAAATTTGGCTAAGTATGGAAAATAATGAGTTTTTGGCCAACTTTGAACAGTTATAACTCCTAGCTCAGGATGATCTAGGTGTTGTTCCAGTTATGTTTGCAAAGTCCGTGGAATGATATTTCCAACGCCATAAAGTTTGCTCGTTTCCGAGTTTGTATGAGCGAGTTATGCCCTTTGAAAGTTGGGCTGTTGGCAGAAAATCTGTCCGGAAATTTGTAGGGGTATTTTGGTCTTTTCCCTAGCCTTTTCTTTTGGATGTATATTAGTGTGTTAGACTGATTTTGATCAGTTTTCCTCATTTTTAAAGAGTGAAAGTAAGGGTTTGAGAGTGAAGAAGAAAAGAAGAGGAGAGAAAGAAGAAAAAGAAGCAAGTTTTCGTCGAAGATCGTCGTGGATATCGTCGGGGGTGATCCCTATTAGGTATGTGAGTTCTTAGTGTGGATTGATCCTTTCCCCCACACGCCCAACTCATTTTATTATTTTGAGAAAATATTGGATAAGTTGTTGTAGTTGTTTGATTGTGTTTGTTGAAGTTGTTGGTTGTATTTGTTGAAGTTTGTGGTTGTGTTGGTTGAAGTTTGTGGTTGTGTTGTTGAAGTTTCTTGTTGGTTTGGTGTATGTTTCCGGTGGTGTTTTTGAGTTGAATCTATGGTATATTGAGGGTTTTAATGATTCTAAGTGATTTGGGGAAGAAACCATTCGATTTTAGGTGAAATAAGGTGAGAAAACGAGAAAATGAACTTGTTGAAACTTCTGGGTTTGGGGCCTGGCACGATTCGCCTGCCAGAGCACCCCAAACTCACCTCTGAAGTTTTAGGGCTGCCGCTCCGCGCCTTGCAGAGTGCCAAGGATGCCAAGACTTCTCTTTTATTCCTCACTCTCTCATGCATGTTCCTAGGTATTGTACCTATGTTCCCAAGTTGTTTCCAACACTCCAAGGTATGTTTAAACATCAAGAACTCATCCATATCATGTGATCAAACACCTTGAATTCATAATTTCAATTCAAGGAAAGTTATTTTCCAAGTCAAGTGAAGTTAAGGGGTGAGTCTATAAGTTCAAGAAGGGAGTCAAGCAAGTTTTAAAGTTAAGTCATGAGTCTTTATTGGATGTTTAACTTCATTATTTAAGGCTCAAGAGTTTCAAGTCAAGTAAAGAGTTGAGTCAAGTTTCAAGTTAAGTCAAGTAAGAGTTTCAAGTTGAGTCAAGAGCATAAAGTCGAGTTCATTTCTCGAAAGTTATTAGGGAATTATGTATTTCCCAAAGAGGTTTTTAAATGTTTTTACATTTGAGTAAGAAAGGAACATCGACTTCCAAGAGAGCCTTTGGGCTAAGTTTTGAGTAATTATCTCAAATAAAGAAAGATGTGTTTAAAACACTTATGAGCTAAGTATTTTTGGGAGTAGTCTTGAGCACCGAATTGGAGACACGAGTTCCTATAAACTCAACTCTCCATAAGAGCCATGTAGCCAACATGGGAGTTAACGGGTCATACTTTTTAGATGGATCCGTAAAGTTAAGCCAGTGGATCCACTTGGTAAAGTTAGCTTCCTATATCACGGCAAATGTATAGGATAGTCCTCGGGCAACGTGAGGTAAAATATTGTATCATTAGCTTCCTATATCACAACAAGGTATAGGATGGTCCTCGGGCAACGTGAGGTAAAACGTTGTATCATTAGCTTCCTATATCACGGCAAGGTATATGATGGTCCTCGGGCAACGTGAGGTAAAACGTTGTATCATTAGCTTCCTATATCACAGCAAGGTATATGATGGTCCTTGGGCAACGTGAGGTAAAACATTGTATCACCACTAGGGCTCATAGTGGTGATTGTCGATTAAAGAGTCTCCCACTAAAGTTATATTACTTTTATATAAGTAAAGTTGAGTTGTTATTGTTTTATCTTTAACAAAGCTAAGTTGTTTACACTGTTTCACAAGCTTTATATATTGCATGTGTCTTATTGCTTTATATATTGAGTTTAGTTATTCATTAGTTGGACAGAGCCAAGGTAAGAATTCCTTTGTACTCTTTTGAAGCTTGAGTTGTGGTTTAGTTTTCCAGCTCACATACTCGTACATTCAATGTACTGATGCCAGTTGGCCTGCATCTTATTATGATGCAGACACAGGTACCCAGGGCCAGCATCCGGTTCACCGTTGATCCAGTTGAGTACTTCAGAGTCAGTGGTGAGCCTCTTTGCATTCCGAAGGACTCAGTTATTTTGTTCTCTCAAGTTTTGTTTTATGAGGATGTCGTGGGGCCTGTCCCAACATCCCTCTCAGTATTTCAGAGGCTTCATAGACAGTCAGTCAGTTGGTTTGGAGTCTCTCATCTATGTATATACGTAAATATTCTATTTTGAGACTCGAGTTGCCTTTTTGGCCAGATGTTATTTTAAGCAGGTTGTTTTAAAAACTTTGCATTGCATTGAGTTATTCCGCTGAGTTAAGAAAGCCAGGCCAAGGGTTCACTTGGGGGCCAACGATGGTCTTCGAGTGCCAGTCACGTCCAGGGGTAGGGTCGGGGAGTGACATAAAAGCTATCGTGGAAATCATAGTTTCCTCTTTACTGAAAAACTAGCTCAAAGGCTCTTTTGAAATCTCAGTTTCCTTTCTTGTTTAAATGTGAAAACATTTACTCTTTGGGAATACATAGTCCCGATATAATCTTTTGAAGAAATGAACTCAACTCTTTACTCTTTACTCTTTAATCAACTTGAACTGCAAGTCTTAAAACAAAGTTAAAAGCATTTGCAAAAGACTTCTTGAAAAGACTTGAAGAATTTCCTAAACTTGGCTCTTAACTTTCCTTGAATTTGAATTTATGGATTCAAGGTTATGATTCATGTTTTTGGATGATTTCTAGATGTTTAGAAGTCATTTAGAGTAGTTAGAATCAATAGGAAGTGTTAATACACTTTACAAGGACTTAAATAGGCTAAACGACAAAAAATGGTGAAAAAGACGATTTAGGGGCATCCCAGGTGCATCGTGCCAGGCCCAACTTACTGGGGCTCAAATCTGGTGCACTGCTGGCGCGCCGCCCCAGCCTGCCTGGCGCTATGGCGGAGTGTCGCACCAGCCCCCCTTCAGGCAAAATTCTGACGAGCTATTGATCTCATTTTCTGATCCTAAATCGTTTTAATTCGATTTTTTTTTCTCAAATTCACTTTAGATTCATGTACCCAAATCATATACACAAAATCTAACCCAACAACTTAAAGAAACAACACTTAATCATCAAGAAACTCCTTAATCCCAACTCATGTTCAAGAACGAAATCAATTCAAGAACAACTATCAAGAACATCAAATTCTCAATCGTTTTAGGACGAAAATATGCTGAATTAAACATGCTTGGCACGTGGGTTAACTAATCCAACGCTATGTGATCTCACATACCTCTTAGGTATTAAACCCATGGCGAAAATCCGCAACAAGACGCAAGAATTTCGACGAACGCTTCATCCTCTCCTCTTTTCTCTTCTTCTTTTCTCTCAACTAAAACCCTATGTGTATTTTAGAATTAAAAAACTGAACCCAATAGGATTAGACCCTTAAAACCTTACTAAAAATGAAGTAAACCTGATTTGGTAAGGAAAAGACCACAATACCCCTTAATATTTTCGGCTCACTTTCCTTAACTGGACAACCTAACTTCAAAAGGCCATATCTCACTCATCCGACCTCGAAACTTAGCAAACTCGGCGGCGTTGGAATGATAATTCAAATTTCTTTCCTACGGTAATTGGTAGAACACCTAACTCTTCCTGAGCTAGGATTTATAGTCATTTGAAATCAACCCAAAACTTATACTTAGCTTAACTTGCAAAATTTTAGATTTTGCTATTTCCAATTTAGTTTTTTTTTCGAACTCAAGGTGCTATATCTAGTGAACTTAACAGTTAAGAAATTTTAATGCCTCTGTAAAATCTCACTCACTATGATGAATGGTTCGAGTCTTAGTTCAAAAAAATTTCTGGGGTGTTACAATATCTCTCCCTTGGGATCATTCGTCCTCGAATGACGGTTGGTCTGGGTATGGAATGGTTTACTCTTACTAAGATCTGTGTCTGATGGTCTGCTCTTACTATATTCAAGCTTAATCCAAATTCTTAAGTTCAGGTTCTATACCTCTCTATAGGGAATCTCATCCCAAGACCATTACTCCTTACCACCACATTCAAGCTTAATGTTTATGACTAAACCCGAATATTAATGTGATTGCTCGCTTACTATACTAACTTACAACTACTAGATACAAATTCAGAAGCACTCTTCCACTAGGACCTTATGACAAATAGTCAATCGTCACCTCTTAGTCTTCATACTTACAATTACTATCACCTTTGAATTCGCAACATAAGTACTATTCACTCATTCACTATATAACAATGCCTAATTAGTTCTATAACACTTTGAACCTTATGACCCTCTTAAACAAATCATAAGCCTAGCTTAGATCTATCACTTTATGTCACGTCCCGAGCCTACACCCTAGACGTGGCCGGTACTCGAAGACCATTGCTGGCCCCCAAGCGAACCCTTGACCTGACTTTCTTAACTCAGCGGAAACCTAACTCAACAAAATAACTCCATGCAATGTAAGGACATAAAACAAATTAACTGATAAAAATCTGGAAAAAAAGGCAACTCGAGTCCCAAAATGGAATATTATATATATATATATATACATAGATGAGAGACTTAAAACTAACTGACTGTCTATGAAGCCTCTGTAATACTGAGATGGATGTTGGGACAGACCCCACAACATCCTAATAAAACAAAACTAAGAGAACAAAACAACCGAGTCCTCCGGAAAGCAAGGAGGCTCACCCCTGACTCTGGAGTGCTCAACTGGATCAACGGCGTGCTGGATGCTGATCCTGAGTACCTGCATCTGCATCGTCAGTACATTGAATGTACGAGTATGCGAGCTGGAAAGCTAAACAACAACTTAGGCTTGAAAGGAGTACAAGTGAACACTTACCTTAGCTATGTTCGACTCATGAATAACTGAACTCAAATGTAAGGCAATAAGACACATGCAATACATAAAGCTTGTAAAACATTAAAACAACTTAGTTCATTAAGGACAAAGCAATAACAAACTCAACTTTACTTATATAAAAGTAATATAACTTTAGTGGAAGATTCTTTAACCGACAACCACCACTATGAGCCCTAGTGATGATACAACGTTTTACCTCACGTTGCCCAAGGACCATCCTATACCTTGCCGTGATATAGGACCTTACTTTACTTAGTGGATCCACTAGCTTAATCTTACGTGATCATCTAAAAAGAATGACCCGTCAAGTCCCATGTTGGCTCATGGTTCTTATGGAGAGTCGAGTTAATATGAACTCGTGTCCCCAACTCGGTGCTCAATACTACTCCTAAAAAAACTTTGGCTCATAAGTGTCTTTAAACACATCTTTCTTTAGTTGGGGTAATTACTCAAAACTTAGCCCAAAGGCTCTTTTGGAAAACATGGTTCCCCTCTTACTCAAATGTAAAAACATTTATAAACTTCTTTGGGAATACTTAGTTCCCTAATAGCTTTTGAGAAATGAACTCAACTTTAAACTCTTGACTTAACTTGAAACTCGAACCTTAAAACGAAGTTAGAATGTTCAATAAAGACTCTTGAACAACTTTGAAATCTTGCTTTGAATAACTTCTTAACTTTTAGACTTGACTTCTAACTTCACTTGACTTTGATCCGAACTCGCCTTGAATTGGATTGTGGATTCAAGGTATATGATCACATGTTTATGAATGAGTTCTTGACATTTAGACGTACCTTGGAGTGTTGGAAACAACTATGAAACATATGTACAATGCCAAGGAACATGCATGAAAAAGTGGGGAATGAAAGGGGAGACTTGGCGTCCTTGGCGCTATGCAAGGCGCGAGGCGCCAGAGCACAAATCTCAGAAGGACTGCTGGGGCGCACTGCTAGGCGCGGCACCCCAAGGGAGAAAGCTCAGAAGCTCTTTTGGGGTGCGCTGGTAGGCGCGACGCGCCACCCCTTTCCCCAGAAAACTCGATTTTTCTTCTTCATTTTTCCAACTCTAAACCTCCTTAACTTCATTGGTTCCAACTCCAAACACTAAGAATCATAAAATTTCTCAACATACAAGAGATTCAACTCAAAAACACAACCAAATCATGTACTAAACCAATAAGAACTTCAACAACACAACCAACAACTTCAACAACACAACCAATCTTTTTTCGGAAATAAAACAAGTTTGGCGTGTGGGGAAAAGAGCCAACCCAACAGTATGAACTCACATACCTAGTAGGGATCACCCCCGACGATCTTTGACGAAACCTTGCTTGATCTTCTCTTTCTCCTCTTCTTCTCCTCTTCACTCACAAACCCTCACTCTCCCTCTTTAAAATGGGACAAACTGATCTAAAAATCAGTCTAACACAACAATATAACAAAAAGAATTGGTTAGGGAAAAGACCAAAATACCCTTAAAATTTTCGGACTAATTTCCCTGCCAACTGCTCATCTTCCAAAGGGCATAATTCACTCATACGAACTCGGAATCGAGAAAAGTCGGCGGCGTTGGAAAGATCATTCCATGAGCTTCGCAAAACTAACTGGAAATACCCCTAATTCATCCTGAGATAGGAGTTATGATTGTTCAAAGTTGGCCAAAAACTCACTTTTTCCCATACTTGACCAAATTTTCCAGTTTTTTTTAATTCTTTCCAAAAATGACTATTTCCAATTCCAAGCCTCTTCATAGATATTTCAAATTGCCAGATGTTACACTTTATGAATACTTTGTCTCTTCTATTCAACACTTACCCTTGGTCATTACCTACTCAATGATACTTCATCACAAACTCCTTTCTAGCTAAAACACACTCTACCTCCTATGATGGAATCTTCACTACTCATCACTTCTTAGTCTACCCATAAGGGAAAACTCCTCATTACTAACTTACTAGGTGTATGACTATAATATATAGCTCTTCAAAACACTATCTCCCTTTCTAGGGTTACTAAACATCTGCATACTTTCCTCTAACTCTGGGCTCTTTCACTACTATTGCTCATGATCTCATAATTCATGCTACCCTTTTCGGGTGAAAATCTTACCCAAGCTCTAAACATACTTCTTAAAAAGGCTCTCAGCTCAAACAAGGCTTAAGGATGGTTACATAAATCAAGCTTTGAAACCAAATATAATAAAGGTTTACCATGGATGAAGTTCCAATAATTAACAGAGCCGACGGTGCACCATTCACCTTCATGAACATCCACATTTTGTATCTTATCAGGGGACATGCTAGAGATATGGTGTGGCCTGTGCCTATATACTTCATAAAAGACATCTCCATCACACTTGATGTTTATTTCAGAAACCAACTTTCCTTTGAGGCTCATTTTTCTTCTATGATATGATATATCAAAAAGTTATTCTATGATATGATATTACATGAGATCCTTGCCCTTTTATAGGTAATGCCAATATTTCTAGGCACTAGAGTATAATAATTTTTTTACTTTTTTCTGCCTATACATAATTAGGCCGCGTGTCTATGTAATTACACATAATTAACTGATTCATTAATGATGAATAAGATGTTAGAGGATGAATGGAAGATCACATGGATAATCAGTATACCTCCTTCATGAACAAACTTTACAGAGATGGTTAAGATTTTTTTCAACAATACCTCAATAGTGTTCCATATTGGTTAGAGCCGTGCTTAATCCGTGATTTCATAAAGTTGAATTAAGATTTTTGGAGCCCATTTAAGAATTGAATTTTTTTTAGCCTGGCTCGAGCAAATCTACTAGTTCGTGGGGCTTGACCAATTAATGTGGGTTGGACCAACTCGTAGGCCAAATAAAAAAAAAAGTAGAATACTAAAATTAAGTAAATACAAAAGGAATTCTAACTCAAAATCTACTTAAACCAAAGTATATGGATATTACAGGTTGATATTTCTATTTGGCTAGTTATATTGTTACTCATTAATTATTTAGTTTTTGTACTAATATTTGTATTTGGTTCGAGTGATATCATGTAATGAAGGCTTGCCTTCGGAGTCTTGTGTGATAAGAAGGTACCACCTACACTTAAAAGAAAGTTCTACAGAGTGGTGGTTAGACTATCCTTCTTGTATGGGGTGGAGTGTTGTCCAGTCAAGAACTTCCATGTTTAGAAAATGTATGTTGCGGAGATCAGGATGTTGTGGTAGATGTGTGGGCATACAAGGAGTGACAACATTAGAAATTAGGTCATTCAGGTGAGAGTGGCCTCTATGGCGGACAAGATGAGGTAGCAATATTGAGAAACTTTAGGCATGTGTAGAGGAGACGCACCAATGAGGAGGTGCGATAGGTTGGATGTAAAGGGTGCGTGGAGGGGTAGGGGTAGACCGAAAAAAGTATTTGGGAGAAGTTATTAGATAGGACATGACAGAGCTTCATATTACCTAGGACATGACTTTAAATAGGAAAGAGTGGAGGTAGTAGCAAACATATACTAGTTAATTAGTTAATATAGCTATAGTTTGCCTTAATTACAATTCGCCACCTACTTTTAGCTATAATTACGCGGCTCAACTTTTTAGTTTTGTATAATTCTCACTTTTGTATAATTCGGAATTTGTATAACTTTTGTATATTCGGAATTTGTATAACTTTTGAATATTCGGAATTTGTATAATATAATTTGTATAACTGTTTACACTTCTGATATTAGTCATTGTATAAATTCGTTATTTCGTGTTTATACAAAAATAACTGAATTATACAAATGTTACCGCAAATTATACAAACCTGCAAATTATACATGTAACATCCGACAATTTGAAATAGCTATGAAGAGGCTTAGAATTGGAAATAGTCGTTTTTGGAAGGAATTCAAAATCTGGAAAAAAATTGGCCAAGTATGGAAAATAATGAAGTTTTGGCCAACTTTGAATAGTCATAACTCCTAGCTCAGAAGGAGTTAAGAGTAGTTCCAGTTATGTTTGCGAAGCTCGTGGAACGATCTTTCCAACGCCACTGAGTTTGCTCGATTCTGAGTTTGTATGAGTGAGTTATGCCCTTTTGAAAGTTGGGCAGTGGCAGGGAAATCTGTCCGGGAATTTTAAGGGCATTTTGGTCTTATCCCTAACCAATTCTTTTGGTTATATTGTTGTGTTAGACTGATTTTAGATCAGTTTTGTCTCATTTTAAAAGAGTAAGAGTGAGAGTGAGGGTTTTGAGTGAAGAGGAGAAGAAGAGGAGAATAAGAGAAGAAAGAGGAGATCAAGCAAGTTTCCGTCAAAGATCGTCATAGATATCGTCGGGGGTGATCCCTACTAGGTATGTGAGTTCATAGTGTTGGTTGGTTCTTTCCCCCACACGCCAACTCATTTTTATTATTGAGAAAAGATTGGTTGTGTTGTTGAAGTTGTTGGTTGTTGTTGATGTTGTTAATTGTGTTGTTGAAGTTCTTGTTGATTTGGGACATGTTTCCGGTTGTGTTTATGAGTTGAAATCTATTGTATGTTGATGGGTTTATGATTCTAAGCGTTTGGGGCTGAATCCATTGAAGTTAAGGAGGTTTAGAGTTGGAAAAATGAAGGAGAAGAGTCGGATTTTTGGGGGAAAAGGCTAGGGCGTCGCGCTAGCCAGCGCGCCCCAACAGGGGTTCTGAGGTTTTACCCTTGGCGTGGCACATCTCTCAGAGCACCAGCAGGCCCCTTCTGAGCTTCAAGGGCTGGCGCTCCGCGCCTTGCAGAGCGCCAAGGACGCCAAGTTTCCCCTTTCTTTTCATACTTTCTCATGCATGTTTCTTGGTATTATACCTATGTTTCCTAGTTGTTTCCGACACTCCAAAGTACGTCTAAACATCAAGAATCCCTCCATAACATGTGATCAAACACCTTGAATTCAAAATCCAATTCAAGGAGAGTTAAGCTTAGAAGTTAAGTAAGTCAAAGCAAGTTTTCAAAGTTGTTCAAGAGCCTTTATCGAACGTTTTCACTTCGTTTTTAAGGTTCAAGTCTCAAGTCGAGTAAAGAGTATAAAGTTCCAAGCCAAGTGAAGAGTCTTGAGTTTCAAGTTTAGTCAAGAGTATAAAGTTGAGTTCTTTTCTCAAAAGTTATTAAGGAACTAAGTATTCCCAAAGAAGTTTTAAAGAAATGTTTTTACATTTAAACAAGGTTGGAAACTGAGATTTCCAAAGAGACTTCGGGCTAGTTTTTGAGTAATTATCTCAAATCAGCAGGAAGACATATGTTTTAAAAACATTAGAGCCAGTACTTTTTGTGAGTAGTATCGAGCACCGAATTGGGGGAGCGTTCAAAGAACCCATAGCCCCCATAGAACCATGTTAGCCACCATGGGTAGAAAAGGATCATACTTTTTAGATGAATCCTTTTCCAGATAGACTAGTGGATCCATTAGGCAGTTCAGGTCTTATAACTTTGGCCGGGTATAAGATGCTCTGGCAGCGTGAGGTCAATCGATGTATCATCACTATAGCTCTAAGTGATGGTTGTCGCTTAGAGAAACTCCCACAACAGTTATTGTATTTTCATACACAGAAGTTATTGTATTTTTATATACATCAGTTCATTTGTATTTCTATATACATCTCAGGCTTATTGTATCTTTGTATACACACAAAGTTTATAGCAGGTTTTAAACAGTCTATCTTTATATCGCGCTTGTTTTAAATTGCCTTATATTGAAAGAAGTCAGTCAGGTTGAGTTGAGTTGAGCCAGGTAAGCTTTTCAGTTTCTTCCAGATTTTTCCTTCTAGCCTATGTTGCTTAGTTTTCCAGCTCGCATACTCGTACATTCCATGTACTGATGCCAGTTGGCCTGCATCTTATTATGATGCAGACACGGTACCCAGGATCAGCATCCAGCACACCGTTGATCCAGCTAAGCACTCCAGAGTCAGTGGTGATCCTTTTTGCATTCCGGAGGACTCGGTTATTTTGTTCTCTTAGTTTTGCCTTATTAGGATGTTGCGAGGTCTGTCCCAACGTCCATTTCCGTATTTTAGAGGCTTCATAGACAAGTCAGTTAGTCAGTCAGACAGTCAGTCATATAGTTTTTGGGTCTCTCATCTATGTATATATGTAAATATTCTATTTTGAGACTCGAGTTGCCTTTTTGGCCAATTTTTTATCAGTTAAGTTGTTTTGTAACCTTGCATTTGCATTGAGTTATTCTGTTGGGTTAGGTTTCCGCTGAGTTAAGAAAGCCAGGCCAAGGGTTCGCTTGGGGCCAGCAATAGTCTTCGGGTGCCGGTCCCACCCAGGGTGTAGTTTCGGGGCGTGACAATACAAACGAGACAACTTAAACTGTAGCTACATCCCGTAAATATGCAAAATATAGCTATGAAGCATAATTAAATTTATTATAGTGGCTACTTGCAAAACTTTCCCTATTTTAAATGGGTAAAAACGAGTTATCCAATAGATAACATGGGTACCCATATTATAGTAGGGATATTGTTAAAAGCTTTAGAAACAAAATCTTTTTTATCACTCCACCTTCTACCAGCTCCATCCCCCCATCCCAAAAAAGTGTAAAGAAAAAGTTAGTTTGTTTCTTTTATAAAAAAAACAAAAAAACTCTAAAGTTTTTTTTGTCACCCAACCTACCACCCCCTCTCCCCCCTACTATACCCACCCCACGCCACCCTATCCCCAAAAAAAAAATACCAAAAAGTTTTTTTACCACCGCATCCCCCTACCATTTTTCTTTCTTTTCTTTTATGAGAACATCTTTTATCTATTTTACTCATTTAACTATCCATTTTTAAATGAGTAATATGAGTATTATTCCTTTTTTTTTTACCTATTTTAGATGAGTTGGTACCCAACCTATTTAAAATGAATAAATATGAATAGATACCTATATAAATTACCCATTCTGCCACACCCTAATTCTGCCATCAATTACTAATATAATGTTCTTGTGTTTCTAGTGGCATAATACACTAATAATCTTGTCTCTAAAAGTATATCTATTGGGACGAGATTATATTCTAGTCCTTATTTGTATAGTCTATTGCGAAGGTATTAAATTTGGTCCCGAAAGAACTTATAACTAGTCCCAAATGGTAATTGAAGGTCTTTGAGCGGGACATATTTCCCCCCAAATTTAATACTAAATTATTAAAATAGAAAAATTGTTTCAACAAAAACATAGGCGCCAAACTTTTTACATTGAAAGTGAAAAATAAAAAAAAGAGCGCTTTGTCTTCTCAAAAACACATTGCGCCGCCGGTTGCAAAGTTGCCCTATTTTCTCTTCAGTGCAACGTCTCCATTAGATTCTTCATCTCCAATCGAAATTCTCTACCCTAATCCCAACATTTTCACTGTGCTTTTGTCGCAGGTTAGCCCTAAAAATTTCATCGCAGCAGCAGAGTTACAGGTTTGTTCTTCTTCCCATTGACTTGCTCTGTTTTTTTTTCCATAAGTTGCTTTGATGACGTTTTTTCTTGTTATATTGAAGTTTATCTTCTTCTTCCTCATCTTTTCTAACATTAAATAGGTTACTGATTTCATAATCTTGTCTTTTATTTTGTACAATCAGTGAAAACATTATTGGATTGAGTTTCTAATAGCTAGATAATCTGATTTTCTGATTTCATTATCTAGTTTTATATGATCAATGTTTCAATTATTAACGAGCCAAATAAGGACTTGTGTTGTTATTCTTAATGAAAATTTTATTTACATCTGAAAAGGTTTCGACAAAATTGTTATTCATGTTCAAGAATATATAAATGTATTGTTTACCTTTAGTTATTGTGATTTACTTAGAAAATTGAAGTGTTTTGGAGTTTGGACATATAAACGTTGTAGTAATATAAATAGTTAATATATAGTTGTATGTTTATTAATAGCAATTTCTAATGTTGTTAGTTCTTCTTTATGCATTACTTTGAGGCAGCCAGTTAATCATTGCAAAATATAAGATGATGTGAGTAAATCATCCTGAACTATTGAACAAAACCAAAATGATCGCCTACTGATATTTTTACATATAGTAATTGCATGTAGTTTCTAGAAACCTTCCTGAAGTGATCATCTGTTAGATTATTGGTATCCAAGTTCCCAACGTATTAGTCTTATTAGGGTCATGCTCATTTCGAGTTTCAGTACATTGATATGAAGCATAGTCATAACTTGTAACTGCTCGCTCTCATCCCCTAATCTAATAAACGTGTAGCTCTTTATGTTTTCTGTTACACAATCTGTTACAACTTTAGCAATTTGATTAAAGGATAATTGACCTTGAATGTCTCCTAAAATAAGTAACATGTGATATCAACTGTCAAATCGTTAACGAATATAGTGTATTCATGAGTATTACCTAAATATTTTTCACCTGATCCAAGTGATGTCCAATTTAGACTAAACATCTGCTCAATATTAGGCATCAAGGTACCATTTTATGCTTGTAGATTCATTATTGAAGTTGGATGACTATTAAACACTAATTATGTACCTCGCTTTTCTGGTTTCTTCTCTTGTGGAGTGACTTTCGGTGAGGTAAATACTAGTGTTCTGTAGTTTAGAGATATATGCAATGTAACATATAGTTATGGAGGGAAATTGTGATTTAGCGACTTCTAATTTTCTTGGTTTCTTTTTGTATTAGTTGAGGCTGCGATAAATTATGTTGACCAACTTGAAGAAGCTAGTTTATGAGCCAAGTTATGTCAAACATACAACTCCTACTGTATCCATATAAATGTTTCTTCCATAACATTAATTATTAAGAGAAATCTAAGTGTTTGTAGATAAGGGGAAAAAATAGCAGGGCACATGAATCTTGATACGTGTGTGATCTTAAACCAACTACCAACAAGAGATTTTTTTATTGACAAATTACTTTAATATTTGGTAGGCTAAAAGGAATCATGTATACATGTTTCAAGAACTAACATCTTAATTACAAGTTAGTTTATAATCTTTTATTTTCCATTGTGCCATTTGATTGTATTTTTATTTTTGATCAAACGATTGTGTTTCATTCATCTTTGGAATCCAAAAAGTTACAAGTGATTTAAGCGAGCTGTATAATAAGCTTCCACATTAGAGAATTGATACTCCATATATCTTATCTAATCTTTAGACTCGTTAAATGCAACATGGAGAATAATATCTATACAAGTTACATATTCCTCCAACAATTTAAAATATTAGTATTGAGGATCAAAATTCAGCCTAGCAGGTGTTCTTCTTTGTGTTCTTACCGAGAGAACTTTCCATCTATCCATATTCAAAAGTCCCTTGATTTCTTTTGGGAGTATGTTGAAGTTAGTGTATATGTGAACTTTGTTTCAATTATATACTAAAGAAGACAATCTATCATCCACTTTGTAAGTTTCAACATATATAGTAGTTGCTTGTAATCATGTATTGGTTTAACATATCTTTAAAGGGATCAATTTCATAAGTAATTACTTTAAATTGTTATGTGTTATGATAGAAAATGTTCTTTTATATTTGTAGGCTCAACTTGAAGAAATGGTTCAAGCTGATCCATGTATACCTACTATAGAACTTGTTGAAAAATTTTGTGGACCTCAAAATCGTAGCCATGTATTTGTATTTTGGGGTGGAGTAAAGACAAAAGACTTGAAAGGTGGAACTTCTTCAAAGGCTGATTTATTATTTGCGCTACGTTCAACTCAAGAGGATAACAAATACTTGAACAAAGAGAACAAATCCTTGAACAATTGCTTATCTACCTTAGAAGATGAGATGAAAGAAATAAGGAAAATGCAAGAGCTCTTTGCTGCTCAAGAATCACATGTCCAACCTATGACATCGCCCGTTTCAACTGGATAAGCAATATTTTATGCTGACCGAGTAAGTAAAAATATACTTGTTTGTTGGAGATTGTCGAACTGGATGTAGTGAGATCTATGTGCTTTTTACGGTTGAAAAAATCTTTCGAATTGTTGTCTGTTCACTGTTCGGCTCCATCGCTAACTGTAGAGGTTTTTTATTTTTAATCTTAGTAAGTAAGCTAGTAGACTTGCTTATAGGATTGATTCTTGGCTGCTCGGTTTCAACAAGTTCTTCATTCAGGTAGGTATTTTTCACTCTTTCCTCTTAGCTCATTTTTGACAAGTTCTTATAAAGATTGATTCTGCCTCATTATGTCCATTAGGTTGCCTCTCATTTTCTGACTAGGAGTTTGTTGTTTTTTGTTTCCACTTTCCTATCGTGATCCTACTTATTTTTTCTCTTTTTCTTTCTTGTTTTGATGCTAGAGATTGCCGGTTTGAACATGACTTTGCTTTTCTTGTTTTGGATTACTTTTTTTCTTTTTCTTATGCTTCATTCATACATAATCTCTCAGCCATGATCTGGTTATCATCAAGTGAATAACCAATATTTTCTGTTGATCGAGGAAGTAAAAATATACTTGTTTGTTGGAGATTGTAGAACTGGATGTAGTGATATTTATGTGCTTTTTACGGTTGAAAAAATTGTTCGAATTGTTGTCTGCTCACTGTTCAGCTCCATCGCTAACTGTAGAGGTTTTTTATTTTTAATCTTAGTAAGTAAGTTAGAAGAGTTGCTTATATGATTGATTCTTGGCTGCTCGTTTTGGACAAGTTCTTCATTTGTGTAGCTATTTTCCACTTTTCCTCTGAGCTGTTAGGAGACATAGAAATATTCAGCTTGGTACCATTGTAATTCAGCTGATTGTTGCTACTTTCTGCCTCATTATGTCAATTAGGTTGCATCTCGTTTTCTAACTAAGAGTTTGTTGTTTCTCTGTTTCCCCTTTCCTATCGTGATCCGGCTTATTTTGTCTCGTATTCTTTCTTGTTTTGATGCTAGAGATATATCTGGTTTGAACATGACTTTGCTTTTCTTTTTTTGGAGCACTTTTTTTCTTTTTCTTATGCTTCATTCATACATAATCTCTCAGCCATGATCTGGTTATCATAAAGTGAATAACCAATATTTTCTGCTAACTGAGGAAGTAAAAATATACTTGTTTGTTGGAGATTGTAGAACTGGATGTAGTGAGATCTATGTGCCTTTTACGGTTGAAAAAATCATTTGAATTGTTGTCTACTCACTGTTCAGATTCATCGCTAACTGTAGAGGTTTTTTTATTTTTAATCTTCGTAACTAAGCTAGTAAACTTGCTTATATGATTGATCCTTGGACTTCTTCATTTGGGTAGGTATTTTCCACTTTTCCTTCTGAGCTATTAGGAGACAAAAAATTTCAGCTTGGTACCATTGTAATTCAGCTGATTGTTTCTGGTTTTTGCCTCATTATGTCCATTAGTTTGCTGGTCATAGGAGTTTCTGGTCATAGGAGCTTCGCACCATAGAAATTTTCAGCTTGGTCATAGGAGTTTGTTGCTTCTCTGTTTCCCTTTTCCTGTCATGATGAAGTCCCGTATGGCAGCTCCATAGGGCAGAGCGTGTAGTTAACTCTCTAAGAAATGGTTGTTGTAGATTAACATATAGAATACGTATAGAGAGAAAAATGTAGGAGGGAGAATTTACTAAAACTGTAGCTACTATTAGTAAAAATAAACTAATAATAGTTAATCAGTTCATTAGTTTCTATTATTTGCCAAATTCCATTTAGATGTAGTTCTTCAAATAGATTTTTGATATTGGTAAATGCATCTCATTGTTTTTCTAATTGATTTTTCTACTTTTTTTTTGCAGCTTTTGTTGATGTTTCTGGACAACACTCGATGAATTAAAGATTGAAACTTGTAACTTTTTGCCAAGCTTTTGTTGATGCGCGAGCTCCCTATTTGTTTAGCACAAATTTATGTTTTTCAAAACATAATACTATATATAGTATAGTTCGGATATTAGATATGTGTTTTTAAGCAAATATTATAACTAAAATCATGAGATGTTAGCCACTTTATTGTAATTAATCGTACACTCTTGATCTCTATCTTCTTGTCTCTTCTTTGTATATTTATATCATCTTTTTGTTTAAAAAAATTTAGTAGCAGATTAATATTTGTGGATGATTTGTATTCTAGTGGTATCAATTGCTCTAGGACCATTGGTGGTCAATTTGAGACCAAAATTATTGCTCGTCCCTAAAGGTCAATCGAAGATGAGAAATGTTGCTCGTCTCTAATGATTAAGCTAGGACTAGAATAGCTTGATCGTTACTAAATCTGTTTTAGGACCAGGTCATTGAACGTCGCTAAATCTATTCAAGGACCAAGTTGTTGATCGTCTCTAATCTATTCTAGGACTAGGTAATTACTCGTCTTTAATGTGTTTCTAGGACCAGGTGGTTGCTCGTTGCTAATGATATTCTAGGACCAATTTATGATCGTCCCTAAAGAGGGTTAACAGCCCGAAATAAGTTTTTTCTAAGATATCTTAAATGTATTTGAGACCAGAATTGTGGTCTCTAAAATGACTGAGGCGGCCAGAATTCTTTCCCGTCCCAAAACCATTTAATGACCGGATTCTTAAAGTCGTCTTTGTTGACCAATAGCGACGGAAGCTACTAGGACGAGTGGCGACCAGCCTTTTCAGGTCCCAAATGCTTATTAGGGACCAGGTTTGGACTTTTAAGGACGAGATTTCCCTTCCTTAGAGACAGTTTTTCTTGTAGTGTTATGTGTGAAAAGAACATACAACATATATTAGTTAAATGAGGCGACCAAAATAGAATATCTCCTGAAATTTATACCCAAAAATAAAACATATCTATTACACATCCACTCTTTTTATTTTTGCTACATATATATACTAAACATTTCAAAACACACTCATTAATCACACCACATAATATTTTTTATTTTTTTTTGGTTTAAAGTCTATACATAATTAGGTGTGTGCATGTAACTACACACCACTATTACAGAAAATGACTATATCTAGTACCCAATAAGGTATTTTTATATTAAGAAGTTATTAGGTTAAGTTTCTAAGAGGTCCAAACTAGTTCATAAACATATTTTTAAGCTTATCATATAGTTGACAAACACTAAAAAAAGTGCTTATAACTCAAGTGCTTATAATCCGAAATCAACCTTAAGTTGGGTCATTTTTAATTTATGATTTTATAGTTTATAAGCACTTTTAATTTGACCAATCACTTTACAGTTTTACCTTATCTATCTTTTTGTACTCCCTAAAATGTTCTTCCTAGAACATAACTTTGAATTATCCCTTTAATTATTTCCATCATTTGTCCGTTTTATGTGAAAATACTTTTACTTATTTATAAAGAAAATGATGCCTACCCCTCCCCCCACCCCACCCCACCCCAAACCAAATACTATAATATCTATTTTGCAAATTTTATGTTGAGATTAATTATAGACATGTTTTGTATTAGAATTAGAGAGGGGATCTTGTCCATGCCAATGCTAACACTATATATCCCTATCACTAGGGGCGTACATGACCCTGTTGGTTCGGGTTTTTCAAATATCAAACCAAACCATTTGTGTAAAAATTTTAAATTTATAAACCAAACCAAACTAATAAAATTTGGATTTTTTCAGGTTTTTCAACCTCGGGTTGGTTTGAGTTTTTCAAATACCAAACCAAACTAATAAACCTCGGATTTTTTCAGATTTTTGGATTTTTTCGGTAAAGTTTGCATACAAACATATAATTAACTTGTGCTCCAAATATTTCTTTAGTCCAACCAAAATACAATTATCTAAGGTGTTTCTTAAAAAATAACACAAAATATGAGATGAGTACTGATGACACTAAAATATTCAATAAAAAATAATAATGAAATCATCATATAAAATAAATATTACAAAGTCATAATGAAAATGATCATAATTTAAAAGTATTAAATCATGCTAAAATAAGTTTAATAAGTATTAGTTACATTACTAAATATTTAACGAAAATTAAAATTAGATTATGTATTTTAATTACCAATGTAAAACTAAAGAACAAATATTCAATATTTTTGACATTCTTAGTGTTGAATTGATTTTCTTTGTGCATTAGTATTAATTTGATTTTGATTTAAGTTTTATTATAATTATCAACATCTATGAACTATAATCTTTATTGGACCATTTTGAATTCTAAGTTTTAAACTTGAAATAATATATTAAAAGATAAAAACTATGAAATAGTATAAGAAATATTTTAAAATTATATCAAAGTAAATATTTTTATGTATAAAATAAAATTTTAAAATTACATATACAATGTCGGGTTGGTTTGGTCTCTGGTTGTTTATTTTTTTAGTTAAAACCAACCCAACCCAAATATAATCGGGTGTTTTTTCCAATACCAAACCAAGTCAAACCAAACCACTAGTCGGGTTTTTTTTCCGGTTTGACTCGGTTTGCAGTTTGGTTCGGTTTTGTACACCCCTACCTATCACTACTAATCTTTGTGTTGAAGCAATAGTAATAGAAGAGGGATTGCCTATTGTGTGAGATATAAGCAAACATTTACTAGTTAATTAGTTAACATATACTCGTTAATTAGTTAATATAGTTATAGTTTGCCTTAATTACAATTTGCGACCTACTTTTAGCAATAATTACGCGGCTCAACTTTTTAGTTTTGTATAATTCACACGTTTGTATAATTCAGAATTTGTATAACTTTTGTATAATTTGGAATTTGTATAATATAATTTGTATAATTGTTTACACTTCTAGTGTTTGTAATTGTATAAATTCGTTATTTCGAGTTTATACAAAAATAACTGAATTATACAAATGTAACCACAAATTATACAAACCTGTGAATTATACAAATCCGCGAGTTATACAAACGAGGCAGCTTAAACTGTAGCTACAGCCCGTAAATAAGCAAAATATAGCTATGAAACATAATTAAGTTTATTATAGTGGCTACTTGCGAAAGTTTCCCTATTTTAAAAGGGTAAAAACGAGTTATCCAATAGATAATATGGGTAAATATGGGTACTCATATTATAGTAGGGATCTTGTTAAAAGCGTTAGAAACAAAAAGTTTCTAAATTTTTTTCTATAAAAAAAAATAATTTTTAATTTTTTTTTGTCACCCAACCTACCATCCCCCCTCCCCCTAACTAGCCACCTCGCCACCCCATGCCCCCCTTTCCCCCAAAAAAATGTAAAGAAGTTTTTTTACCACCCTATCCCCCTGCCATTTTTCTTTCTTTTATGAATGAACATCTTTTGCCTATTTTACCCATTTAATTATTCATTTTTAAATGAGTAATATGAGTATTATTCGTTGTTTATTCATTTTAGATGAGTTGGGTACCCAACCTATTTAAAATGGATAAATATGAATAGATACCCATATAAATTAACCATTCTGCCACACCCTAGTTCTGCCATCAGTTACTAATATAATGTTCTTGTGTTTCTAGTGGCATAATACACATAATTTTTGTACTCTGAAAACTTCAAATCCTTGAGGTGGCTTTTACCTTAGCTAATTTTGTAGTTCACTATCACTACTAAAAATAGGAAATTGTTGACAGACAAATATATTCTTTAGCCAAATAGCAAAACTATTTAATCTTCTAACACTGGTGAATATTATCATAGAAATTGACTTACGGAGATTTTATTCAATATAATATTATCGATTTCATTACAGACTTGCATACATATATGGAATTAAATAGAATTAGTTTCGAAACTTTTATTTTTGTTTATCAATATCCACAGTGGCGAATCTAGGATTTTCATTAAGGGGGTTCGAAAAAAAAGAGCAGTGCTTAAGATTTGAGGTTTGAACCCCTCAACCACTAAGCCAACCTCTAATCTTATTTTCAGGAGGTTCAAAATCAATATATAAACATAAAAATTCTTTAAAATACCTTAAATATACAACGTAATTTTTTGCCGAGGGGGTTCGGGTGAACCCCCTCGGCAGACTCTAGGTCCGCCCCTGAATATCCATCGACTTAGGCTTTTATTCCAAGTACATATATAATAATAATAATAATATTTATGCATCACTTGAGATTGTGAGTCCAAAATCTTTAGTGACACTGAGGCATAATTCCATATAAGTGTGTGGATCTGGCATATTTGTATTCTTCTTTTCATATTCCATGATCCAAGTAACTAAGTTGTTTTCACCCTTTATCTCAACCTGAATAGTGACGTAAAATGATTTATAGTAATCCAACAAATCACCTTCAATTACCTTTTTTTTAATCAACTTCTTTTCATCATCTATTTCTTCAATTACGTCCTTTACAACAATCTCTTTCCCACCTGCAAACAAATATAGTAAATATTGCATACTACTAGTACTAATTTTGCTTTTTAAATGATCTAGTGAAATGAATTGAATCTGTATGGGTTAAAAACAGTTTGAATTAATAAAATGTTGGATCAAATTAATGAACGGATAAGTTTGAGCTAGATGTCTAAATTTTTTTCGAGGAAATGATCTCCTATAACTTACTTACAATTTGAACAAGAAAAACGAACCTACAAAAATAAATATTGAAACCAAAAATATAATACGGATTTACCATGGGTGAATTTCCAGGACTTAACAGTGCCAATATTGCCTAATTCACCTTCATGAATATTCATATTTTGTATCTTATCAGAACATATATGGAAGATATCATATGGTTTGTACTTAATTATTTTATAAAACACATCTCCATCACATTCGATATTTATCTGAGAAATCAACTTTCCTTCAAGACTCATTTTTCTTCTTTGATTTATCACAAAGTTATAATAATAAGTATGTGGTTAATCATTACATGAGTAGCTCTGCCCTTTTATAGTTAGGCAATGTCAATATGTCTAGACTTTAGACTATAAATTTTGTATATTTTTTTGTTTTTTGTTTTGGTTAAAGCCTATACATAATTAGGTGTGCTCTTGTAACTACACACCATTAGTACAGAAAAATACTATTATCTATTTTTATATTAAGAAGGTATTAGGTTAAGTTTCTAAGTGGTTCAAACTAGTTCATAAACATATTTTTAAGCTTATCATATAGTTGACAAACACTAAAAGTGCTTATAACTCTTTATAATCCAAAATAACCATAAGTTGGTCATTTTTAATTTATGGTTTTACAGTTAATAAGCACTTTTAATTTGACCAATCACTTTACAATTTTACCCTTTCTATCTTTTTGTACTCCCTAAAATGTTCTTCCTAGAACATAACTTTGAATTATCCCTTTATTTATTTCCATCATTTATCCTTTTTATGTGAAAATACTTTTAATTAAATTAAAAAAATTGTAAATAGATTTAACGATAATTTTTAGCACCCTACGCGTAACTACTTATTTATAAAGGAAATTATGCCTACACCTCCACCCCCCCCCCCCCTCCCGCCCCCCCAACCAAACACAATATCTCTTTTGCAAATTTTTATTTTGAGATTAATTATAAACATGTTTTGTATTAGAATTAGAGAGGGGACCTTGTCCATGCCAATGCTAATTTCTATGAAGAGCAATAGAAGAGGGATTGCCTATTGTGTGAGCTATCATCTAATGCTTTGACTATAGAAACCCATTCATGATTGATGCAACTACTAGCAAATTGAGCTTTCAGTGGCGACTAATCGCTACTGAAGCCCAAAAAGTCGAAACGAAATCATTTTAGCAGCAACCTGAGCGCTCTGGCAACTGGCAAGTAGTTCCAAAACTAAATGTTATTTATGACGACTTCTTAAGGACGCCACTAGAAACTCTTATTGTGGCGATAATGGTTGCCACTAGAAATATTTATTCTACAAAAACAGTTCCAATAACTTAAATATTGGGTAGGTCACATTTACCTGAAATCCCAAATTTACCAAAGTTTGAATTCCTTGAAATTCCGAAACCTAAGCTGTCAACTTTGTCAAAGCCTAAATTGCCAGAATTCCCAAAGCCGGAGTTTCCACCATTTCCAAAGTCTGAACTTTCAATGTTTCCAAAACTCTAGATTTATGTTATTCCTAAGGCAGAATTGCCAACTTTATGTGGGGCTTGAGCAATGTGGATTGGACCAGCTCGTAGGCCAAATAAGAAATAATTAAAAAACAAAAATAAAGTAGAATACTAGAACTAAGTAAATTAAAAAAGGAATTCTAACTCAAAATCTACTTAAACCAAAGTATATAGATATTACAAGTTAATATTTCTATTTGGGTAGTTATATTCTTACTTATTAATTATTTAGTTTTTGTACTAATATCTCTATTTAGTTCGAGTGTGGTATCATGTCTTGGATGAAATGAAGGCTTGCCTTCGGAGTCTTGTGTGATAAGAAGGTACCACCTAAACTTAAAAAGTAAGTTCTACAGAGTGATGGTTAGACTATCCTTATTGTATGGGGTGGAGTGTTGGTCACTCAAGAATTGACATGTTTAAAAAATGCATGTTGCGGAGATCAGGATGTTGAGGTAGATGTGTGGACATACAAGGAGTGACAAGATTAGGAATGAGGTCATTCAGGAGATGGTGAGAGTGACCTCTATGGCGGACAAGCTAAGATGAGGTAAGCGATATTGAGATGGTTTAAGCATGTGTTGAGGAGACATGTCAGAGAGGAGGTGCGATAGGTTGGATGACGTGGAGAGGTAGGGGTAGACAAAAAAAGTATTGGGGAGAAGTAATTAGATAGGACATGACAGAGCTCCATATTACCTAGGACATGACTTTAAATAGGAAAGAGTGGAGATCGTGTATTAAGGTGGAAGACTAGTAGGGATAGAGTGGTGTCTTGCCTTGCGAAGGTTTAGTGCATGCCATAGCATTAGTCGTGCCCTTGTAATTCTGGCCATATGTTGTTTATTGTATTTCGATTATCACATTGTTTTGTTGTTGTCATTGTTTCTTTCTTGTTGACTTCACACAACTTTTCTTTTTTACCATTATACTTTCTTCACTATTTTCTTCTTGTTTTGCTTGAGCATGATACACTTAAGCCGAGGATCTTTAGAGAATAGCCTCTCCATATCTACGAGATGATGGTAAGGTCTGTGTACACTCTACCCTCTCCATGCCCCACTTTATTGTATTCCACTGGGTATATTGTTGTTGATGATTGTGCCTTATTTTTCATAAATTTTATTTTCACAAATTTTATTTAATTTAGATGCATAAACAGAAGAAGCTAAAAAGAACTTCATGCTTTTGCCTAAAAGCTATCTAATATTGGGTATATGTGTCACGCCCCGAGCCTACACCCTGGGCGGGACCGGCACCCAGAGACCATTTCTGGCCCCAAGCGAACCGTTGGCCTGGATTTCTTATCTCAGCGGAAACCTAACTCAACAGAATAACTCAATGCAATGCAAGGTTACAAAACAACTTAACTTATAAAATCTGGCCACAAAGGCAACTCGAATTCTCAAAATAGATATTTACATATATACATAGAAGAGAGACTCAAAACTAACTGACTGACTGCCTATGAAGCCTCTAATATACTGAGATGGATGTTGGGACAGACCCCGCAACATCCTAATAGAACAAAACTAAGTACACAACATAATTGAGTCCTCCGGAATGCAAGGAGGCTCACCACTGACTCTGGAGTGCTCAACTGGGTCAACGACGTGCAGGATGCTGATTCGGGGTATCTGTATCTGCATAATAATAAGATGTAGGCCAACTGGCATCAGTACATGGAATGTACGAGTATGCGAGCTGGAAAGCTAAACCACGACTTAAGCTTGAAAGGAATTCAAGAGAACACTTACCTTAGCCCTGTACGACTCAAGAATAACTTAACTGAATTCAATATATATATATATATATATAAGGCAATAAGACACATGCGATATATAAAGCTTTTAAAACATTGCAAACAACTTAGTTCGTTAATGATTGAAGCAATAACAACTCAACTTTATTTATATAAAAGTAGTATAACTTTAGTGGGAGATTCTTTAACCGACAACCACCACTATGAGCCCTAGTGGTGGTACAACGTTTTACCTCACGTTGCCCAAGGACCATCCTATACCTTGCCGTGATATAGGACCTTACTTTTGCTTAGTGGATCCACTAGCCTAATCTTACGTGATCATCTAAAAATAATGATACGTCAAGTCCCATGTTGGCGCATGGTTCTTATGGAGAGTTGAGTTAATATGAACTCGTGTCCCAAATTCGGTGCTCAATACTACTCCCAAAAATGCTTTGGCTCATAAGTGTTTTTAAACACATATTTCTTTAATTGAGATAATTGCTCAAAACTTAGCCAAGAAGGCTCTTTTGGAAAACATGGTTCCTTTCTCACTCAAATGTAAAAACATTTACAAACCTCCTTGGGAATACTTAGTTCCCTAGTAGCTTTTGAGAAAATGACTCAACTTTATGCTCTTGACTTAACTTGGAACTCGAGACTCTTTACTTAACTTGGAACTTTACACTTTTGCTTGACTTTGAAACTTGAAACGAAGTTAAAACGTTCAATAACGACTCTTGAAAAGCTTGGAGGACTTGCTTGGACTTACTACTTAAGTTTACTTGACTTGACTCTAACTTCACTTTGACTTCGATCCTAACTTTCCTTGGATTGAACTATGGATTCAAGGTATATGATCACACGTATTTAAATGAGTTCGGGATGTTTAGAAATACTTTGGAGTGTTGGAAACAACTAGGAAACATAGGTACAATGTCGCGCCCCGAGCCTGCACCCTGGGCGGGACCGACACTCGGAGACCATTGCTGGCCCCAAGCGAACCCTTGGCTTAGCTCTCTTAACTCAACGGAAACCTGACTTAATAGAATAACTTAATGCAATGAAAGGTTATAAAACAACCAACTGATGCATAACATGCCCAAAAGGCAGCTCGAGTCTCAAAATAGAATATTTACATATATACATAGATGAGAGACTCAATACTAACTGACTGATTGTTTATGAAGCCTCTAAAATACTAAGATGGATGTTGGGACAGACCCCACAACATCCTAATAGAACAAAACTAAGTATACAAAATAATTGAGTCCTCCGGAAAGCAAGGAGGCTCACCACTGACTCTGGAGTGCTCAGCTGGATCAACGACGTGCATGATGCTGATTCGGGGTACCTGTGTCTGCATCGTCATAAGATGCAGGCCAACTGGCATCAGTACATTGAATATACGAGTATGCGAGCTGGAAAGCTAAACCCCAACTTAAGCTTGAAAAGAGTACAAAAGAACACTTACCTGGGCTCTGTTCAACTCATGAATAACTGAACTCAATATATAAAGCAATAAGACACATGCAATATATAAAACTTGTAAAACTCTTAAAACATGACGTAAAAATCATATTTATAATATCATGAAAATACCATGTTTCCTCTCAAGGTCTACTTGCAATGTATGAATGAAGTCCCATACCCCCATCCATACTAAGCAGAACCCTCGAGGAACTATGCTCTTTCTACTGTGGGAGCTTCTCTAACCGACAAACCACCACTATGAATATGAGTGGTGATACAACGTTTTACCTCACGTTGCCCGAGGACCATCCTATACCTTGCCGTGATATAGGAAGCTAATGATACAACGTTTTACCTCACGTTGCCTGAGGACCATCCTATACCTGGTCTTGATATAGGAAGCTAACTTTACTAAGTGGATCCACTAGCTTAACTTTACGGGTTCATCTAAAAAGTATGACCCGTTAACTCCCATGTTGGCTACATGGTTCTTATGGAGAGTTGAGTTTAATATGAACTCGCGTCCCCAAATCGGTGCTCGATGCTACTCCCAAAATGCTTTTAGCTCATAAGTGTTTTAAACACATCTTTCTTTTAAATGAGATAATTACTCAAAATCTAGCCCAAAGGTTCACTTGGAAACAATGTTCCTTTTTCTTGAAAACTATCCCTAAGGCTCTTTTGGAATCATAGTTCCTTTCTTACTCAAATGTAAAAACATTTAGAAACTTCTTTGGGAATACATAGTTCCCTAATAGCTTTTGAGAAATGAACTCAACTTACACTCTTGACTTAACTTGAGTCTTGAAACTCTTTACTTAGCTTGAAACTCTAAGCTCTTTGCTTGACTTGAAAGTTGAGTCTAAAAATGAAGTTAAAACGTTAAATGAAGACTCTTGAAAAGCTTGGAAAACTTGCTTGAACTTACTTCTTAACATAGCTTGACTTGACTCTAACTTCTCTTTAACTTGATACTAACTTGCCTTGAATTGAACTATGGATTCAAGGTATATGATCACACGTATATGGATGAGTTCGGGATGTTTAGAAACACTTTGGGGTGTTGGAAACAACTAGGGAACATAGGTATAACACCTAGGAACATGCATGAGAAAGCATGGAAGAATAGGGGAAACTTGGCGTCCTTGGCGCTCTGCAAGGCGTGGAGCGCCAGCCCTCGAAAGTCAGAGGAGACCTTTCAGAAAAGTCGAAAGAATGAGACAAAGCAGACAATATCTCACTTGATGATGTTAGTATTGCACTAAAATCTAATGAGTTGAATATGAGCTTTTCGGATAGCACTAAGGGTGAAGGTATTGTGAGTAGGGGAAGAATACAACAAATATATTTTATGCATTATCAGAAATATATATTAAATGCTGACATTTTCCTCAAATGAAGGGAAAATTGATTTCTCTTTCGACTTTGGATGATCAAGTGTGTAAGATCTCCATGAAACTCATGAAGGGTAAGCTTCATTATTGACGGTATTATCTTCAATCCAGTATAGTTGAAGGGGAAATACTTATCGCTTCTAGGAAGAGTGTGGTGAATTAGTTTCAATTGTGGCACTTGCGACTTGGTCATATGATCATTGTCTTTGTTGAACAAGCATAATTTTTTGGATGGTTACAGAAATCAAGCTTTGAAATTTTGTGAGAATTGTATGTTTGATAAGCAAACAAGGGTGAAGTTTAATAAGAAGGCAGAGCACATGATCAAAGAAAAGTTAGATTATATACATTCAGACTTGTGGGGTTCATACAAAATTTCCTCCGAAAGTAGTGCAAGGTACTTTATAACTTTGATTAACGATTACTCAAAAATGACAAGGGCTTATTTTATTTTCTAAAAACAAAAAATGAATCATTTTCAACATTTGTTAAATGAAAGACGATGATAATTGAGAGACAGGTTGAAGAAAATTTAAATGTCTTTGAACTAACAATAACTTGGAATTTTGCAACTCAAAATTTAATAACTTGCGCTATAGAGAGTGCATAGTGAGACACCTCACTTGTGTTGAAACACCACAACAAAATGGTATTTTGTGACAGGGCACGAAAGATACAAATATTGATGAAACCAAATATAATAAAGGTTTACCATGGATGAAGTTCCAATAATTAACAGAGCCAACGGTGCCCCATTCACCTTCATGAACATCCACATATTGTATGTTATCAGGGGACATGCTAGAGATATGGTGTGGCCTGTGCCTATATACTTCATAAAAAATATCTCCATCACACTTGACGTTTATCTCAGAAACCAACTTTCCTTTGAGGCTCATTTTTCTTCTATGATATGATATATCACAAAGTTATAATAACAAGTGTGTGGTTCATCATTACATGAGATCCTTGCCCTTTTATAGGCAATGCCAATATTTCTAGGCTCTAGATTATAGTAAATTTTTTACTTTTTTCTGCCTATACTTAATTAGGCCTCGTGTCTATGTACTTACACATAATTAACTGATTCATTAATGATGAATAAGATGTTAGAAGATGAATGGAAGATCACATATATCAGTATACCTCCTTCATGAACAAACTTTACAAAGATGGTTAAGATTTTTCTTCAACAATACCTCAATAGTGGTCCATGTTGGTTAGAGCCGTGCTTAATCCGTGATTTCATAAAGTTGAACTAAGATTTTTGGAGCCCATTTAAGAATTGAATTTTTTTTAGCCTGGCCCGAGCAAATCCACTAGTTCGTGGGGCTTGACCAATTAATGTGGGTTGGACCAACTCGTAGGCCAAATAAAAAAAAAAAGTAGAATACTAAAATTAAGTAAATACAAAAGGAATTCTAACTCAAAATCTACTTAAACCAAAGTATATGGATATTACAGGTTGATATTTCTATTTGGCTAGTTATATTGTTACTCATTAATTATTTAGTTTTTGTACTAATATTTGTATTTGGTTCGAGTGGTATCATGTAATGAAGGCTTGCCTTCGGAGTCTTGTGTGATAAGAAGGTACCACCTACACTTAAAAGAAAGTTCTACAGAGTGGTGGTTAGACTATCCTTCTTGTATTGGGTGGAGTGTTGTCCAGTCAAGACCATGTTTAGAAAATGTATGTTGCGGAGATCAAGATGTTATGGTAGATGTGTGGGCATACAAGGAGTGACAAGATTAGAAATTAGGTCATTCAAGTGAGAGTGACCTCTATGGCAGACAAGATGAGGTAGCAATATTGAGAAGCTTTAGGCATGTGTAGAGGAGACGCACCAATGATGAGGTGCATAGGTTGGATGTAAAGGGTACGTGGAGGGGTAGTGGTAGACCGAAAAAAGTATTTGGGAGAATTTATTAGATAGGACATGACAGAGCTTCATTACACGGCTCAACTTTTTAGTTTTGTATAATTCTCACGTTTGTATAATTCGGAATTTGTATAATATAATTTGTATAACTTTTGTATATTCGTAATTTGTATAACTTTTGTATATTCGGAATTTGTATAATATAATTTGTATAACTGTTTACACTTCTAATATTAGTCATTGTATAAATTTGTTATTTCGTGTTTATACAAAAATAACTGAATTATACAAATGTAACCGCAAATTATACAAACCTGCGAATTATACAAATGAGACAACTTAAACTGTAGCTACAACCCGTAAATATGCAAAATATAGCTATGAAGTATAATTAAGTTTATTATAGTGGCTACCTGCAAAAGTTTCCCTATTTTAAATGGGTAAAAACGAGTTATCCAATAGATAATATGGGTAAATATGGGTACCCATATTATAGTAGGGATATTGTTAAAAGCTTTAGAAACAAAATCTTTTTTATCACTCCACCTTCTACCAGCTCCATCCCCCATCCCAAAAAAGTGTAAAGAAAAAGTTAGTTTGTTTCTTTTATAAAAAAACAAAAAAATTCTAAAGGTTTTTTTGTCACCCAACCTACCACCCCCTCTCCCCCCTACTATACCCACCCCACGCCTTCCTATCCCCAAAAAAAAATGCCAAAAAGTTTTTTTACCACCGCATCCCCCTACCATTTTTCTTTCTTTTCTTTTATGAGAACATCTTTTATCTATTTTACTCATTTAACTATCCATTTTAAAATGAGTAATATGAGTATTATTCCTTTTCTTTTACCTATTTTAGATGAGTTGGTACCCAACCTATTTAAAATGAATAAATATGAATAGATACCCATATAAATTACCCATTCTGCCACACCCTAATTCTGCCATCAATTACTAATATAATGTTCTTGTGTTTCTAGTGGCATAATACACATAATTTTTGTACTCAGAAAACTTCTAATCCTTAGCTAATTTTGTAGTTCACTATCACTACTAAAAATAGGAAATTGTTGACAGACAAATATATTCTTTAACCAAATAGCAAAACTCATCGCTAATTCTATCTAGCTATGAATTACCAAAAATAATATTGTTAGTTATGAGCAATTTAGCTGCAGATTAGTGATGACATTTATCAATCATTCTAGATTTTTTTGTAGTGTATTCATTTGCATTGAAATCTCTTATTGACTTGTTGAGTGTGATATTTCAATATTTTATTTTATTTTTCTTGTGTAATATTTCAATTTTTTTTTTATGTGATATTTCAATATGCATCAAAGCTTATCCATTTTAATTTAATTTTTTTTTCTAAAAATTTGCGCTTGTCGCGTCATTAAATAGGTACCGAAAATAATATTTTAGGGAAATCATGACTATGGAAGCTAACTTGGCTACTAAATGACATGAAATCAAATAAGAATTGCCACTGAAAATATCTACTTCACACATTCATCTGCAATTTCATGAACAATTTAATATTTGTACAATTTAATCATAGAATGGACTTACAAGCAATCCATTGTTACTTTTCGGAGATTTTATTCAATATAATATTATCGATTTCATTACAGACTTGCATACATATATGGAATTACATAGAATAAGTTTCAAAACTTTTATTTTTGTTTATTAATATCCATCGACTTAGGCTTTTATTCCAAGTACATATATGGAATTACATAGAATAAGTTTCGAAACTTTTATTTTTGTTTATTAATATCCATCGACTTAGGCTTTTATTCCAAGTACATATATAATAATAATAATAATAATAATAATAATAATAATAATAATAATAATAATAATAATAATAATAATAATAATAATAATAATAATAATATTTATGCATCACTTGAGATTGTGAGTCCAATATCTTTAGTGACACTGAGGCATAATTCCATATATGTGTGTGGATCTGGCACATTCGTATTCTTCTTTTCATATTCCATGATCCAAGTAACTAAGTTATTTTCACCCTTTATCTCAACCTGAATAGTGACGTAAAATGATTTATAATAATCCAACAAATCACCTTCAATTACCTTTTTTTTAATCAACTTCTTTTCATCATCTATTTCTTCAATTACTTCCTTTACAACAATCTCTTTTCCACCTGCAAACAAATAGAGTAAATATTGCATACTACTAATTTTGCTTTTTAAATGATCAAGTGAAATGAATTGAATCTGAATGGGTTAAAAACCGTTTGAATTAATAAAAATGTTGGATCAAATTAATGAACGGATAAATTTGAGCTAGATGTCTAAACTTTTTTCGATGAAATGATCTCCTATAAATTACTTACAATTTAAACAAGAAAAACGAACCTACAAAAATAAATATTGAAACCAAATATAATAGGGATTTACCATGGGTGAATTTCCAGGACTTAACAGAGCCAATATTGCCTAATTCACCTTCATGAATATCCATATTTTGTATCTTATCAGAGCATATACGGAAGATATCATGTGGTTTGTACTTAATTATTTCATGAAACACATCTCCATCACATTTGATATTTATCTCAGAAATCAACTTTCCTTGAAGACTCATTTTTCTTCTATGATATATCACAAAGTTATAATAATAAGTATGTGGTTAATCATTACATGAGTAGCTCTGCCCTTTTATAGTTGGGCAATGTCAATTTGTCTAGACTTTAGACTGTAAATTTCGTATTTTTTTTTATGCCTATACATAATTTTTTTGTTTTTTTGTTTTGGTTAAAGCATATACATAATAATTAGGTGTGTGCATGTAACTACACACCATTAGTACAGAAAAATACTATTATCTATTTTTATATTAAGAAGGTACTAGGTTAAGTTTCTAAGTGGTTCAACCTAGTTCATAGGCATATTTTTAAGCTTAGCATATAGTTGACAAACACTAAAAGTGCTTATAACTCTTTATAATCCAAAATAACCATAAGTTGGTCATTTTTAATTTATGGTTTTACAGTTTATAAGCACTTTTAATTTGACCAATCACTTTACAGTTTACCTTTTCTATCTTTCTGTACTCTCTAAAATGTTCTTCCTAGAACATAACTTTGAATTATCCCTTTATTTATTTCCGTCATTTATCCTTTTTATGTGAAAATACTTTTAATTAAATTAAAAAAATTGTAAATAGATTTAACGATAATTTTTAGTGCCCTACGCGTAACTACTTATTTTTAAAGGAAATTATGCCTACACCTCCACCCACCCCAACCAAACGCAATATCTCTTTTGCAAATTTTTATGTTGAGATTAATTATAAACATGTTTTGTATTAGAACTAGAGAGGGGACCTTGTCCATGCCAATGCTAATTTCTATCAAGAGCAATAGAAGAGGGATTTCCTATTGTGTGAGCTATCATCTAATGCTTTGACTATAGAAATCCATTCATGATTGATGCAACTACTAGAAAATTGAGCTTTCAGTGGCGACTAATCGCAACTGAAGCCCAAAAAGTCGAAACAAAATCATTTTAGCAGCAACCTGAGCGCTTTGGCAACTGGCAAGTAGTTCCAAAACTAAATGTTATTTATGACGACTTCTTAAGGACGCCACTAGAGACTTTTATTGTGGTGATAATGGTTGCCACTAGAAATATTTATTCTACAAAAACAGTTCCAATAACTTAAATATTGGGTAGGTCACATTTACCTGAAATCCCAAATTTACCAAAGCTTGAATTCCTTGAAATTCCGAAACTTAAGCTATCAACTTTGTCAAAGCCTAAATTGCCAGAATTCCCAAAGCCGGAGTTTCCACCATTTCCAAAGTCTGAACCTTCAACGTTTCCAAAACTCTAGATTTATGTTATTCCTAAGGCTGAATTGCCAACTTTATGTGGGGCTTGAGCAATGTGGGTTGGACCAGCTCGTAAGCCAAATAAGAAATAATTAAAAAACAAAAATAAAGTAGAATACTAGAATTAAGTAAATTACAAAAGGAATTCTAACTCAAAATCTACTTAAACCAAAGTATATAGATATTACAAGTTAATATTTCTATTTGGCTAGTTATATTCTTACTTATTAATTATTTTGTTTTTGTACTAATATCTCTAGTTGGTTCGAGTGTGGTATCATCTCTTGGATGAAATGAAGGCTTGCCTTCGGAGTCTTGTGTGATAAGAAGGTACCACCTAAACTTTAAAAAATAAGTTCTACAAAGTGATGGTTAGACTATTCTTATTGTATGGGGTGGAGTGTTGGTCACTCAAGAATTGACATGTTCAGAAAATGCATGTTGCGGAGATCAGGATGTTGAGGTAGATGTGTGGACATACAAGGAGTGACAAGATTAGGAATGAGGTCATTCAAGAGATGGTGAGAGTGACCTCTATGGCGGACAAGCTAAGATGAGGTAAGCGATATTGAGATGGTTTAAGCATGTGTTGAGGAGACACGTCAAAGAAGAGGTGCGATAGGTTGGATGACGTGGAGAGGTAGGGTTAGACCAAAAAAGTATTGGGGAGAAGTAATTAGATACGAGATGACATAACTCCATATTACCTAGGACATGACTTTAAATAGGAAAGAGTGGAGATTGTGTATTAGGGTAGAATGCTAGTATGGATAGAGTGGTGTCTTACCTTTCGAAGGTTTAGTGCATGCCATAACATTAGTCGTGCCCTTGTAATTCTGGCCATATGTTGTGATAAGAGCTTATGCCTTTTGGTGTTTTGATGATCTCCTCACAAGTGCAGGGACCTGGTCCTCTGCAGAGTATGCTCGTCCAGTGTCAAAGTGTGGTACAGCTGTAAAAGCTGTCTGCGCCAGAGAGTTGGTGAAGCTGCAGAGTACTTCACCAATCAGAAGAAAGGAGGTTGCTTGTACGTTTGGTAATAACTTTTTATGGTATATACTAAACAAAGGACAACATATTATTCATTCATTCATTCAAAGTGTAAGAAACTTCTAAGCTTTAAGAGAACAGCAAGGGATTTGATCGATTGCTTCAAGAGCTTCTTGCATCAGTTGTTGTTTTGTTTGCTTGTAATAGTTCTGATATTGTAAGATCAGCTTTTTCTTGTAAAAGAAATGTTTTCAAACTCGTTTGAATCATTGTAATAACTAGGTTAAGGTAACTTAGGTTCTTACTCTAAAAGGTCTATATTAATCAGTTAGGATTAGTATAGTGAGCAGTACTGTGTCTGCTCTGGCTCATCTAAGTAATAGGAGGTATTGCTTAGAGTTGGGATTAGTAGGTTAATCCCGGTTTGTAAACTTGCTTTTGCTTTTTGCTTGGAGAAGATCAGTGAAAGAAGTTTTGAAAAGTCCTGGCAGGCCAGGTCGTGGTTTTACTCCCTTGAGTAAAGAGGTTTTCACGTAAAGCTGTTGTGCAATCTTTACTTTCAGCACTTTGTTTATTTTATGTTAGTGTAACTGTGCTGAGGACCTGGTCCCATAGAAAATGTGGACGCATACATTCCAACAAGTGGTATCAGAGCTACGTCTTTTCTCTCTGGTTAACACCAAGAAAAGGAAAGATCCTGACGGAATGGCTGCTCCACCCAATATGGAGGAAGGACAATCTTCTACCAGACCACCGTGTTTTAATGGACAATATTATGGCTGGTGGAAAAATCGAATGCACGACTACATCAACGCTGAGGATTCTGAGCTATGGGACATCATCCTTGATGGTCCATATGTTCCTACAATGGAAGTGAAGGATGGAGAGCTTACCACAACTGTTGTCAAAACCAGAAAGGACTACAACGAGGCAGATAGGAAAAAGATAGAAAAGAACTACAAAGCAAAGAAGATTTTAGTGTGCGGAATTGGAGCAGATGAGTACAACAGAATTTCTGCCTGTGAAACTGCCAAGGAAATATGGGACTGTCTTCAAACAACCCATGAAGGAACTCAACGAGTAAAAGAATCTAAAGTTGATATGCTTACCACTCAGTATGAAAACTTCAGTATGAAGGAAGGGGAATCCATATTTGAGATGAATTCAAGATTCACCTCTATCACTAACGAGCTGAGAGGGTTGGGTGAGCCTATTCCTGTCCGTAAGCAAATTCGCAAGATTCTCAAGGTGCTTCCAAAATCTTGGGAAAGCAAGGTGGATGCCATAACAAAAGCCAAAGATCTAATGACACTTTCTATGGACGAACTAATTGGGAACCTCCAGACCTATGAGATGAACAAGAAACAGGGGACAACTGTGAAGGAAGGAAAGAAGGAGAAGTCCATATGTCACTAGAAGATTTCAGAAGATCTTAAAGAAGCATGGAGGCTTCTAAAAGAAAACCCCTTCCGGCAGAACTACTACTGCAAATGATCTATGCCATAAGTGTGGTAAGCCTGGACACTTCATGAGGAACTGCCCCAGTGCAAAGCAGGAAACTCATGACACCAGACCTCGCAAGAGGGACCTGGTCCTAGACTATGCTCGAAGGAAGGCACATGCAGATCAGATGGTGAGAAATGCCTTTGCTGTGTGGGGAAATGACTCAAGTGAATCAGAAGAAGATGAAGAAAATCATGAGGATGTCTCAATGATGGCCATTGAGGATAACGAAAGCATTTTCAACTCTATTTCCTCCTTAATGGCAAATTCTGATGATGAAGAGGATTCAGATGAGGTAACTCTTTTTGATCTTAAAGATGATCTAGATAATCTGCCTATAGAAAATTTAAGGAAACTTGCTGCTCTGCTCATTGATTGTGTTGATGAACGAACCACTGAAAACTTAATATTGAATAAAAAATTAAGTCTGTGTGAAGACAGGAACTCTGCTCTCATGTCTCAAGTTGCTGAAATTAGTGAAGGGATAGGTATTCTAGAGACTTGCAACATAACATCTGAGAAGGACCCTGGAAACTCAGTAGGTGGGAAGAGAAAGCTTAGTATTTTTGAGGAAGAACTGGAAGAAAAGCTAAAAAATTCTGAGTCCAAGTTAGTCGCTTCTCTTGAAATAAATTCTCAACTAAGAAAAGATTTGAGTAAGGTCAAGGAAGAATTAAGTCACTCCCTTAAATGGACCGACTCCTCTAAGATACTTTCTAATATGTCCAATCAAAGTTTCAATGGAAAGAAAGGGTTGGGATGCAGACCATTAGAGCCCCCCTATAATCCCCATAGTAAATATGTGTCTATATCTGACAACCTTCTATGTACTCACTGTGGTCGAAATGGTCATCTCAAAGAAAATTGTGAGATTCTGAGAAAAGCTAAGGAGAGGCATGAGAGATTTGTTAGATCTGAAAATGATGCTAAAAGGAGACATAAGGGACCTGATCCCCAGTATTGTTTCAAAAAAAACTTCATGCCTCACTGGACAGAAAGGTTTCTTATCAGACCTCTTAATGATTACTGGGAACTCTGTCTGAAGTGGGTTCCTAAATCTAACAAATGATTTCTATGCAGAAGAGAGGAAGGAGTCAGTGCTGGTACATGGACAGCGGATGCTCAAGGCACATGACGGGAGACACTTCAAACTTCCTCTCTTTGGAAGCACACCAAGGTGGTGGTGTGTCATTTGGTGGTGGAAAGAAGGGGTCTATTCTTGGTATTGGCAGAATAGGGAGATCGGCTGATAATTCGATAAATAATGTACACTATGTGGAGGGTTTAAGATACAATCTTTTGAGCATTTCACAAATTTGTGACAAGGGAAATGAAGTCAAGTTCTTGTCTGACAGCTGTGTGGTTACAAACTGTGCAACTAAGAAAATTGCGATGTCTGCAAAAAGAGTCAAGAATATGTATGTTGCTGATCTTGATTCTATTGAAGGAGCCAGCCTGTCATGTCTGAGTGCTCAAACTGACGATGTAAATCTCTAGCATAAAAGACTAGGTCATGTAAGTGCTTCTCTACTTAACAAGCTTGTTGCAGGGGACCTGGTCCGCGGATTACCAAAGCTGAAGTTCTCAAATGACAAAGTCTGTGATGCCTGTATAAAAGGAAAACAAACAAGATCATCCTTCAAGGCAAAAAGGAGTGTGAGCACTACCAGACCTTTAGAACTTCTCCACATGGATTTGTGTGGACCAGTCAGGATTCAAAGCAGAGGAGGTAAAAAATATATTCTTGTAATTGTTGATGATTTCTCCAGGTACACCTGGAATATGTTTTTGCGGAAAAAGGATGAGACTGCTGGAACTCTGATCACTTTCGTCAAAGCCATCCAATTGAAGATAAACTGCAGGATAGCTAGTATCAGATCTGATCATGGTACAAAATTTGAAAACTCTATTTTTGAAGGTTTTTGCGCAGAAAATGGAATCAGCCACAACTTCTCAACACCAAGAACTCCTCAGCAAAATGGAGTTGTTGAAAGAAAAAATAGAACTCTGGTGGATATTGCTAGAACTATGCTGATCGATTCAGAACTTGCTATAAACTTCTGGGCTGAAGCAGTTAATACAGCTTGCTATGTGACAAACAGGTGTCTTATCAGAACAATCATCAAGAAAACACCTTATGAGTTGTTAAATAACAGAAAGCCTTCAATAGCTCATCTCAAGCCTTTTGGGTGCAAATGTTTTGTGCTGAAAAATGGAAAGGATGATCTAGGAAAATTTGATGCCAGAAGTGATGATGGAGTATTTGTGGGGTACTCATCTACAAGCAAAGCTTACAGGGTGTTTAACAAAAGAACTTCATGTGTTGAAGAAAGCATGCACGTCAAGTTTGATGAATTAGGTACAAGAAGACAGAACAATGAGGACTATGATGTTGAAGATCTGATGACCAAGCAGCAGAATGATCAGAGCACAAAAGAGAATGATGCAGGACAATTGAGAGGACCTGGTCCCTCAAATGAATCACAGGAAATAGTGTCTCAAAATCTTGAAGAAGATGAAGAAAATGCTAATGCTGACAGAGAAGAAGAGATTACCAGAATATCTGGATGGAAATATCAATCCTCTCATCCACTAGACAGTCTCACCTCTCCACTTGACTCAGGAATTCAAACTAGGTCAAAATCAAGAAATCTAGTTGCACATTCAGTATTCATATCATCCGTTGAACCCAAAAACATTAAGGAAGTTTTGAAGGATGTAGACTGGGTGACTTCAATGCAGGAGGAGCTTCATCAGTTTGAAAGAAGCAAGGTGTGGCACCTGGTCCCCAGACCACCTGACAGAACCATTATTGGGACCAGATGGGTCTTCAGAAACAAACTGGATGAGCATGGGATCATTACTACAAATAAGTCAAGACTGGTAGTACAGGGTTACAACCAAGAAGAGGGAATTGATTATGATGAGACATTTGCTCCTGTAGCCAGAATGGAAGCTATCAGAATATTAATAGCATTCGCCGCTCATATGGAATTTAAACTGTTTCAAATGGATGTCAAGAGTGCTTTCTTGAATGGAAATCTGAAGGAAGAAGTGTATGTCAAGCAGTCTCCAGGCTTTGAAGATACAGAACTGCCAAATCATGTGCTAAAGTTAGACAAGGCTCTGTATGGTTTAAAACAAGCTCCTAGAGCTTGGTATGAACGACTGTCAAAATTCCTTCTTGCAAATGGGTTCAAAAGAGGTAAAATTGATAATACACTGTTTTTAAAATCCAGAGGCAACGAGTTGCTGATTGTGCAGGTTTATGTTGATGATATCATCTTTGGAGCCACTACAGATTTACTCTGCAAGGAGTTCTCTAATCTAATGAGCAGCGAATTTGAAATGAGCATGATAGGAGAACTCACTTTCTTCCTAGGCTTGCAGATCAAACAAACTTCTCAAGGCACTTCAATATGACAAGAGAAGTATATCAAAGAATTGCTCACGAAATTTAATCCTCTTGAGGCAAAGGTGTTGGATACTCCTATGAGTACAAGTGTGAAACTTGATAAAGATGAAAATGGTGTGGAGGTCAATCAGACCATGTATAGAGGAATTATTGGGTCACTCCTGTACCTCACTGCAAGAAGGCCCGATATAGTATTCAGTGTAGGGATGTGCGTAGGATTTCAAGCAGCACCAAAAGAGTCTCACCTTAAGGCAGCTAAACGTATCCTGAGATACTTGAAGGGAACTCAGGACCTGGTCTTCTTTTACCCTACTGATGACTCTTTTGATCTTATAGGTTATGCTGATGCAGATTATGCAGGTTTTCTCGTCGATCGAAAAATCACATCAAGCATGGCACACTTCCTGGGATCAGCCTTGATTTCATAGGGAACAAAGAAGCAGAATTCCGTGGCATTGTCTACTGCAGAAGCAGAATATGTGGCTGCTGCATCATGCTGTGCACAATTGTTATGGATAAAGCAACAGCTGGAAGATTTTGGGGTACTTACAAACACTATCCCTCTCGTCTGTGATAATACAAGCGCCATGAACATGGCAAAGAATCCGGTCCAGCACAAGAGAACAAAGTACATAGATATAAGGCATCACTTCCTAAGAGACAATGTAGAAAAGCAAAATGTGATGATGAGGTTTTGCAAAACTGAAGACCAGCTGGCAGACATCTTTACAAAGTCACCAAGTAAAGACGTCTTCATGAAAAACAGGATGCGGCTAGGGATGCTAAAAATTACCTGACCTTTCAACAATTTTTTTTTGATTATGTTAAGGAGGGCAGGTATCTATTCCTGTTGTAATGTCTGTCAAAATAAAATTCACTTTTGTACCCTAATTCAGGTATACACTCATGGTATGTCTAGCTGAAGAGAATGTTTAATCATACTGGTAGAGCTACAAACTGAAAGGAGGACCTGGTCCTCACGAGGTTAGTATCAATTATACTACACTGTCTAAAAGGTCAAACATCTCTGCCACGTGTCTTTCGTCCATTCATCGTGTCAGTTCAAAATGTCTCGTCGTTTTAATACCAAAGGTCACCTCCATTGGGACCCGTTACCTTATTTATTTAATTTCTCTTAGAGAATTTTTTTTCTTCTTGTTTCCTTTTAAATTTAGTTAACATATCTCTCTAAACCTCTCTCCAAGTTCTTTCTTCTTCTTCTCAAAATGTCTATCATTGAGTCCTCTGAAAACCCTAACCCTTTCAACTTCCACGATCCTCCTCATGAAGAGTCTCCCTCAACCCCTGTCTGTGATGTCGGCGAAATCCCGCCGGCCGACAGTTTAGTCTCTCCTGTTCTTCCTTCCGGAAATACCTTGAAATGCTCTCCTACTCTGGTCCTATCTAGTGAAAAATCCCCCTTCTTGGAAGCACAATCGGTGGCAAAACCTAATGAGACCCTACCTGTTGGTGATGAAATGGTGGCGGTTCAAGGTTTAGCCTTTTTAAGAGGGGATATTCAACCCTCTTCTCTGGAACATGAGTTGGAGTCACCGGATCAGGTCCTTCCCAGAAGTGAGCCTATCTTTGACCAAACACCAAAATCATTTGATGTTGGAAGCGATAAGGAAGAAGAAGAAGAGGTTCCGTTAAAATGGCGCTCAAGGGGAATGCGTGGAGCAAACCAATCTCAAATACAGGTTTCTGATTTGGAAGAAGTTAAAGGTACATCTGAGGCTAACATTGTTGAAAACTCTGCTGAAAGAGCAAAGGAGAGACAGAGAAAAGGGAAGGGAAAGTTGGAAATGCCTGGTTCTAAAGGAGACAAAAAGAAGTATATTACAAGGAGTGAAGCACAAAAGGTTATGGGAAGTGTCATCGCTGCAAACAAAGCCCACACGGAAAGAACTAGGAAGAGGAGAAGAGAAGGAGTTAATCCCGACCAACCTGCCTTTGTGCCTGTATCCATTGAGAATAGTGATAGCGAATCTGAAGACGCTGTCAAATATGTGTTAAGAATGAGGAGAGAAGGTGAGGAAGAAAGGATTAAATCAAAGGGAACTCAAAAAGGGGGAAGGAAATCTACTGCAAAAATTGCGAAGGAGAAAATTCAGCCATCTCTTGCACAGGGAGAAACAGGAAGAAAGTAGAGACCTGGTCGTACAATTAAAAATCCAATCAAAGAAAAGGAGTTGACTAGAAAAGAGAGGATAAAGAATATGGAACAACAAAAGGTCTTGAATGGTAGAGTCTTTGATCCTGACATTAATACACTGTTTGGTATGGGAAATTTGGTTGATGCTGTTACCATTCAAGGCTGGAATCATTTATTTGCACCACCAGTTCCATACCTACATGAACCTGAAGTGCGTGAGTTCTTCTACAAAATGGAACTACTGGAAGGTGGTGGAATCACAACGACAGTCCGGAATGTGGAGATTCATCTTGATGAAGAAACTCTGGGAATTATTCTTGGAGTGCCCGTCGTGGGTGTTCGAACTATTGAAGGATGCAAACCATCTAGTGAATTCTCGAAGCTTGCCACCAAACGAGGAGACGTCAAGCGTGCAGGCCTTCCTAAGAAGTTCCTTAAAGGGGAGTATCAATTGATGTTTGAGTTCATTAACAAAGTAATGGTGCCCAGGACTGAGAAGAGAACCGTAGCCTCGGCTGCCAATCTTTTCCTCATGGAAAAACTTGATGAGCTTGAGGAAATTAATCTACCTGCAATTATGCTTGAACACATGCATAGAGTAATGAGATGGAAGAATGCGAAGCACGAAATTCCTAATGGGTATTTTCTTAACTTTGTCTTTAATCATTTTGAAGTACCAGTGGGAAGAGGGGTACCTGGTACTACCAAACAAATGTTCACTATGTCTACTCTACTAGAATGTGAGTGCATAACTAGCTAAGGGCAGATCTCAGGTGGCAGATGTTTTGGAACAGCAAGCTATTCTTCGAAGGGAGGTGACTGATCTCACTAAGATTTTGTGCGATAAGGAGGTTGAAATCACCAGACTGAAGTCTAAACTACAGAAGGCAGTTTCTAGGGGACCTGGTACCAGTGAGGGTCACGACCTGCTGCTCAAAGAATTAAGGGATGAAAACACAATGCTACTGAAGACAAATGCCTCCCTGAATGAGGATATTAAGTCCCTAAACAAGCAACTGATACAGGCCCACGAGAGTGCAAATGAGCGCATGTTGTTGTTGATGCGTACTTTCAATCCCTCTCCTCCTCCGTCCTAAATGTGTCTTGTCTCTTTTCTTTTGTCCTGTGTCTCGTTTTGTTTTGACTAAACTACAGTGGTCAGTATATATGATATAATGCCTTATTTTTGTTAAGTGCCTTGTTCATGTGTGGTTTAATATTCTCTTTATGCTTACATACTCATGTTATGTGTGGCCCAAGGCCCTGAATTCTTTTTGCCTAGCATTTAACTTGAATATGTTTACTGCTTCATCTTTTCGATGATGTCAAAAGGGGGAAGTTGTTATGGTTGTGGTTATGGTTGTGGTTGTTAGGGTCATTGAACTAAGGGGGAACGAAACTGTGGTTGTTACTGGTGTGGTAACCTGGTGTGGTAACAAAGGGGGAATTTGTTATGTATTTGAATGAATGTTTGTTCACTCACGTGAGGAGTTATGCAGGTTGTTTGTCATCATCAAAAAGGGGGAAATTGATAAGAGCTTATGCCTTTTGGTGTTTTGATGATCTCCTCACAAGTGCAGGGATGTAACACCCTAGAAATTTTTTGAACTAAGACTCAAATCGTTCTTCATAGTGAGTGAGATTTTACCAAGGAATTTAAAATTTCTTAAGTGTTAAGGTCACTAGATGTAGCACCTTGAGTTTCAAAAAGAATTAAATTGGAAATAGCAAAATCTGAAATTTTGCAAGTTATGCTTAAGTATGAGTTTTGGGTCGACTTCAAATGACCATAACTCCTAGCTCAGGATGAGTTAGGTGTGCTACCAGATACCGTAGCGAAGACCTTTGAATTATCTTTCCAACGCCACTGAGTTTGATCAGTTTCGAGTTTGGATGAGTGAGATATGGCTCTTTGAAGTTAGGCTGTCCAGTTAAGGAACTAAACCGGAAATAGTAAGGGGTACTTTGGTCTTTCCTTACCCAATCAGATTTAATTCGTTTTTATTAATATTTTAAGGCTCTAATCCTATTAGGTTCAGTTTTATAATTCTAAAATACACCTAGGGTTTTAGTTGAGAGTTCAAGAAGAGAAAATAAGAGAAAAGAGGAGAAAAGAGGAGAGGATCAAGCGTTCGTCGAGATTCTTGCGTGTTGTAGCGGATTTTCGCCATGGATTTGATCCCTAAGAGGTATGTAAGCTTCCATAGTGTTGGGTTCTTTCACCCACATGCCAATCATGATTTATTCAGCGTAATTTCGTTCTTGAAATTTAAGGATTTAAGTTCTTGATGAGTTCTTGACAAGTGTTCTTGAAGTTTCATTAAATTTTGATGTAAGATTCTACTTGGGTCAACTTTAAACGACCATATCTCTTAGAATATTAAGAGTTACGTGAGCCATAACCTATCCAATTAAAGGTAATTGAATCTACTTTTCAACCCCACTAGTTTCACGTCAATACAGTATCTGAGTAAAAAGTTATGACTATTTTAGTAACCTGTACAATGCTGTTACGAATTAGGCGACGGGAAAATATTGAAAATAATCGGTTTTTGTCTTTTTACCTCCAAGAAAACCATCAACGAATTTCTTGACTAATAAAAAGCTCAAAACAATAAGATTTTCATCTTCACTCATGAAAATCATAATTTTTGGCTATAGAGATTTTAAGAAACTAACTCGAGAATCTCAAGAAAGGTCTTCTTGATTGTTTACCTTCAAGCTAGGGTTTCAAGGCTTCTAATCAAGTTCTTCTTCAAGATTCTTCAAGATTCTTCAAGAATCTTGTTCTTCTAGGTATGTAAGGCTATCATAGTGTTGGACTAGTTCGTCCTCACACCCTACATCTACTTTCAGATCAGTAAAAGAGTAATCTAGGAAACTTTCCCTAGATTTGAGTATTCTTGAGATAAGTTGATTTTGAGTTCTTGAATTCACGTTTCTTTTAAAAGTTATATTCCTAATTATCGAATAGCTATATTGTTATTGAGATCCTTCATATCATGAATCATAACTCTTGAATTCGTAATTCATAATTCATAATTCATAATTCAAATTCAAGAGAGATTTAAGAGTAGAGTTCAAGGAAGCCTTTGAGTTCAATTGTGAATCCTTTGAGATCAACTATCGATTTGAACTAAGTTTTGAGGAAGTAAGTCAGAGAATGAGAAGAGTCACATACATGAGTTTCATAATGTTATGTAGACCTACGAGTCAAGTCGTTCATGCCCATAAATTCTGCATGAACTCCAGAAGTTGAGTATCTTTGAGAGGAGTAGTATCTTCAAGTTCTAAGTCTTGAGTATTGAGTTCCTAATCCCCTTTGAGATTATATTTCTAAGCATGGGACTATTACATGTTACTCATAAAGTCCTTGAGTTGAATTGTTCATGCCCATAATTCCGCATGAATCCTATAAGTTGAGCAGTCTTGAGAAGAAAAGTATCTTTGAGTCCTTGAGTTGAGTCGTTCATGCTCATAATTCCGCACGAACCCTCTGACTTGAGCATTCTTGAAATTAGTAGTATCATTAAAGTTCTTGAGTTCCAAGTATTTGAGTTCTATCTATGGTTATTGAAAACCTTGCATTGAGTAGTTCATGTCAATAATTCGGTATGAACCATATTTTAAGAAGTCTTTTACAAACGTTTTAACTTTGTTTTAAGACTTAAGTTTTGAGTTCAGTAAAGAGTAAAAAGTAAAGTTTGAAGTCTTTTTCTTCAAAAGTATATGGGGACTAAGTATTCCCAAAGAGTTTATAAATGTTTTCACAGTTAAATAAGAACGGAAACTGAGATTTCCAAAGGGCCTTCGGGCTAGTTTTCAGAAAAGAGTAATAGCTTTCTAAATGAAGCAAGTAGGGAAACTGAGATTTCCAAGATAGCCTTTGAGCTAAGTTTTTGAGCAATTATCTCAAATCAACAGAAAGAAGTATGTTTTTAAAACATAAGAGCTAGTATATTTTTGGGAGTAGTATTGAGCACCGATATGGGGGAGAGTTAAGATAACTCACAGCCTCCATAAACCATGTAGCCACCATGGGTACTCTTTAGATGAACCTTTTTCGAAATAGACTAGTGGATCCATTAGGCAGTTCAGGTTCTATACCTTTGGCTGGGTATAGGATGCGCTGGCAGCGTAAGGTAGATCGCTGTATCATCACTATAGCTCTTATGTGATGGTTGTCGGTTAGAGAAACTCCCACAGAAGTTATTGTATTTTTATATACATCAGTTTATTGTATTTTTATATACATTTCAGAGTTATGTTGTATCCTTGCATACACACAGATTTGACAGCATGTTTTTAAACAGTTTGTTTCTTTATATTGCACTTGTTTTAAATTGCTTTATATTGAAATGAGTTCAGTCATATTTAGTTGAGTATTCAAAGTTGAGTATCCAGAGTCGAATATCATATCTTTGAGTCGAATATCATATCCTTGAGTTGAGTATCTAATCTCGGAGTTGAGTATCTTATCATTGAGTACTTCTGAGTTGAGTAAGTTTGAGTAGTTTTGAGTACCCTTGAGTATTCCTTGAGTTGAGTAAGTTTGAGAAGAGGTAAGTATGTTTCATTTCTATCAAGTTTCAAGCTTATGTTTATGTTTTAGAATTCCTCTTACATGCTCGTACATTCCACGTACTGAGCCATTTGGCCTGCATCTTTTCATGATGCAGACACATGTATTCAGGATCATCAACAGGAGCTTCGTTGATACATCCGAGAGTTCGAGTTAGCTATGGTGAGCCTTCTTGCTTTCGGAGGATTTCATTTACCTTTTAGTTATATTAGTTGTTAGGATGTCGTGGGTCTTGTCCCGACTTCCATCTTTATCAGTTAGAGGCTTCATAGATAGTCAGTACAGTTGAGAAGTCTGTATCATTTATTTTATTAAATGTTTTAAAGACTAAAGTTGCCTTTTTATGGCGAGTTGTATATATTTTATTATACAGAGTTTTCTTTGGACTTAAAGTTTGTATTTAAGTTTTATGAACTTTTTTTTTCAGTTTTTAAGCTTTGTATGCTTGAATCAGTTTTCTGCTTGTAGTCAGCCAGGATGAGGGTTCGCTTGGGGACCAGCAATGGTCTTCGAGTGCCGGCCACGTCCAGGGTGTAGGCTCGGGTCGTGACAAGGGACCTGGTCCTCTGCAGAGTATGCTCGTCCAGTGTCAAAGTGCGGTACAACTGTAAAAGCTATTTGCGTCAGAGAGTTGGTGAAGCTGCAGAGTACTTCACCAATCAGAAGCAAGGAGGTTGCTTGTACGTTTGGTAATAACTTTTTATGGTATATACTAAACAAAGGACAACATATTATTCATTCATTCATTCAAAGTGTGAGAAACTTCTAAGCTTTAAGAGAACAGCAAGGGATTTGATCGATTGCTTCAAGAGCTTCTTGCATCAGTTGTTGTTTTGTTTGCTTGTAATAGTTTTGATATTGTAAGATCAGTTTTTTCTTGTAAAAGAAATGTTTTCAAACTCGTTTGAATCATTGTAAGAACTAGGTTAAGGTAACTTAGGTTCTTACTCTAAAAGGTCTATATTAATCAGTTAGGATTAGTATAGTGAGCAGTACTGTGTCTGCTCTGGCTCATCTAAGTAATAGGAAGTATTGCTTAGAGTTGGGATTAGTAGGTTAATCCCGGTTTGTAAACTTGCTTTTGCTTTTTGCTTGGAGAAGATCAGTGAAAGAAGTTTTGAAAAGTCCTGGCAGGCCAGGTTGTGGTTTTACTCCCTTGAGCAAGGAGGTTTCCACGTAAAGCTGTTGTGCAATCTTTACTTTCAGCACTTTGTTTATTTTCTGTTAGTGTAACTGTGCTGAGGACCTGGTCCCATAGAAAACGTGGACACATACATTCCAACATGTTGTTTATTGTATTTCGATTATCACATTGATTTGTTGTTGTCATTGTTTCTTTCTTGTTGACTTCACACTACTTTTCTTTTTTACCATTATACTTTCTTCACTATTTTCTTCTTGTTTTGCTTGAGCGTGATACACTTAAGCCGAGGATCTTTAGAGAATAGCCTCTCCATATCTATTAGATGATGGTAAGGTCTGTGTACACTCTACCCTCTCCATGCCCCACTTTATTGAATTCCATTGGTTATATTGTTGTTGATGATTGAGCCTTATTTTTCATAAATTTTATTTTCACAAATTTTATTTAATTTAGATGCATAAACAGAAGAAGCTAAAAAGAACTTCATGCTTTTGCCTAAAATCTATCTAACATTGGGTATATGTTTAAAAAGAACATACAACATATATTAGTTAAATGTCTCCTGAAATTTAAGATCAGTTTAAAACCATATAATGTCATGGTTTGAATTTGAAAAGATTTAATCTTCATAAGAAATCAACATAAAGTTAAACAATATTGATTGTTCCTTATTCACTCGTTTTATTTTTGCTACATATATATTACAAGACTTGAGACAACAACTTGAATCCAAGCATTTGGTATACATTGCTTGTAACTTTTCAAGAATCCGACATACACTCGTCGACATTTTATTCAAAGAGTCCCAACAACATATATAGGTATAATATTTATTTATCACTTGATGTGGTGATTCTCAATATCTTTGGTTACATTGAGGAGAAATTCCATGAGCGTGTGTGGATCTGGCACATTAGCATTCTTCTTTTCATATTCCAAAATCCAAGTTACTGAGTTGTTTTCACCCTTTGTCTCAACATGAACAGTAACGTAAAATGATTTGTACTCCTCCAATATATCTCCTTCAATTATCCTTTTTTTCATCATCTTCTTTTCTTCATCTATTTCTTCGACTTTATCCTTTGCCACCATTTCTTTCCCATCTGTAAAACAAATACAATATAGTAAATATTTCATACTATTAATTTCATTTTTAAATGATCGAGCGAGTTGGTTTGAATCCGAACGGATTAAAAACGGGTTGAGTCAATAAACAATAAATAATAGGGGTAATATTACTATATTATCCATTGACTTTATTAAATTTAATTATTTGAAAAATATGTTAGATGATAAATAACATTTAATACCAAGAGTAAAATAGACACAAAAGGTAAATTATCTCTTGATTTTTTAAATTGGACAAGTATTGTTGGACATCTATTTTTAGTATAGTGGACACCTATTGTTGGACGGAAGGATTATTTGTTAATTATGTCTTGAATTTTTTTTCTTATATATTTTACGAAACGCATAATCACTATTGATTTAAGAGATTTAGTAAGTGTGTACTAGGTAACCCACGATACTTCCGACACAATTGGTATCATATATAGCTTGATAAGGGCTTCTGCACATAATATAGGATTAAAATGTCTTCAATTTCAACAAAGTATGAAATAGAGAAATTCAATGGACAATCTAGTTTCTGTCTGTGGAAGGTTAGAATGAGATCGTCCTTGGTGTTACAAGGATTATGAAAGGCTTTCGAGGAGACCTTTCAGAAAAGTCGAAAGAATGAGACAAAGCAGACAGTATCTCACTTGATGATGTTAGTATTGCACTAAAATCTAATGAGTTGAATATGAGCTTTTCGGATAGCACTAAGGGTGAAGGTATTGTGAGTAGGGGAAGAATACAACAAATATATTTTATGCATTATCAGAAATATATATTAAGTGCTGACATTTTCCTCAAATGAAGGGAAAATTGATTTCTCTTTCGACTTTGGATGATCAAGTGTGTAAGATTTCCTTGATACTCATGATGGGTAAGCTTCATTATTGACGGTATTATCTTCAATCCAGTATAGTTGAAGGGGAAATAGTTTCAATTGTGGCACTTGCGACTTGGTCATATGATCAGTGAAGGGATTGTCTTTGTTGAACAAGCATAATTTGTTGGATGGTTACAGAAATCAATCTTCGAAATTTTGTGAGAATTGTGTGTTTATTAAACAAACAAGGGTGAAGTTTAACAAGAAGGCAAAGCACATGACCAAAGAAAAGTTAGATTATAGACATTCAGACTTGTGGGGTTCATACAAAATTTCCTCCGAAAGTAGTGCAAAGGTACTTTATAACTTGGATTAACGATTACTCAAAAATGACAAGGGCTTATTTTATTTTCTAAAAACAAAAAATGAATCATTTTCAACATTTGTTAAATGAAAGACGATGGTAATTGAGAGACAGGTTGAAGAAAATTTAAATGTCTTTTAACTAACAATAACTTGGAATTTTGCAAATCAAAATTTAATAACTTGTGCTATAGAGAGTGCATAGTGAGACACCTCACTTGTGTTGAAACACCACAACAAAATGGTATTGCAGAATGTATGAACCGAACAATTTGTGACAGGGCACGAAAGATACAAATATTGATGAAACCAAATATAATAAAGGTTTACCATGGATGAGGTTCCAATAATTAACAGAGCCAACGGTGCCCCATTCACCTTCATGAACATCCACATTTTGTATGTTATCAGGGGACATGCTAGAGGTACGGTGTGGCCTCTGCCTATATACTTCATAAAAAACATCTCCATCACACTTGATGTTTATCTCAGAAACCAACTTTCCTTTGAGGCTCATTTTTCTTCTATGATATGATATATCACAAAGTTATAATAAAAAGTGTGTGGTTCATCATTACATGAGATCCTTGCCTTTTTATAGGCAATGCCAATATTTCTAGGCTCTAGATTATAATAAATATTTTACTTTTTTCTGCCTATACATAATTAGGCCTCGTGTCTATGTACTTACACATAATTAACTGATTCATTAATGATGAATAAGATGTTAGAGGATGAATGGAAGATCAGACGGATAATCAGTATACCTCCTTCATGAACAAACTTTACAAAGAGGGTTAAGATTTTTTTTCAACAGTACCTCAATAGTGGTCCATGTTGGTTAGAGCCGTGCTTAATCCGTGATTTCATAAAGTTGAACTAAGATTTTTGGAGCCCATTTAAGAATTGAAATTTTTTTAGCTTGGCCCGAGTAAATCCACTAGTCCGTGGGGCTTGACTATTTAATGTGGGTTGGACCAACTCGTAGACCAAATAAAAAATAAAAATAAAGTAGAATACTAAAATTAAGTAAATACAAATGGAATTCTAACTCAAAATCTACTTAAACCAAAGTATATGGATATTACAAGTTGATATTTCTATTTGGATAGTTATATTGTTACTCATTAATTATTTAGTTTTTGTACTAATATCTGTATTTGGTTCGAGTGGTATAAGGTAATGAAGTCTTGCCTTTAGAGTCTTTTGTGATAAGAAGGTACCACCTACACTTAAACGAAAGTTCTATAGAGTGGTGGTTAGACTATCCTTCTTGTATGGGGTGGAGTGTTGGCCAGTCAAGAACTTACATGTTCAGAAAATGCATGTTGCGGAGATCAGGATGTTGAGGTAGATGTGTGGGCATACAAGGAGTGACAAGATTAGAAATCAGGTCATTCAGGTTAGAGTGGCCTCTATGGCGGACAAGATGAGGTAAGCGATATTGAGATGGTTTAGGCATGAATAGGGGAGACGCGTTAGTGAAGAGGTGCAATAGGTTGAATGTAAAGGGTATGTTGAGGGGTAGAGGTAGACCGAAAAAAGTATTTGGGAGAAGTAATTAGATAGGACATGAGGAGCTCCATATTACCTAGGACATGACTTTAAATAGGAAAGAGTGGAGGTCGTGTATTAGGCTAGAAGGTTAGTAGGGATAGAGTGTTGTCTTGCCTTGCGAAGGTTTAGTGCATGTCATAGCATTAGTTGTGCCCTTTGTATTTATGGCCATAGGTTGTTTATTGTATTTCGATTATCACATTATTTTGTTGTTGTTATTGTTTCTTTCTTGTTGACTTCACACTACTTTTCTTTTTTTACCGTTATGCTTTCTTCACTATTTTCTTCTTCTTTTGCTTGAGTGTGATACACTTGACCCGAGGATCTTTCGAAAATAGCCTCTCCATATCTACGAGATAGTGGTAAGGACTAAGATCTGCATACACTCTACCATCTCCATGCCCCACTTTATTGAATTCCACTGGTAAATCTAAATTTTATTTTTCACAAATTTTAGTTTAGATGCATAAACAGAAGAAGTTAAAAAGAAGTTCATACTTTTGCCTAAAAGCTATCTAATATTGGGTATATGTGTAAAAAGAATTGTCACGCCCCGAGCTTACATCTTGGACGCCACTGGCACTCGAGAACCATTGCTGGCCCTAAGCAAATCCTTAGCCTAGCTTAACTCTTAGCGGAAGACTTACTCATAAATAATATGAACTTAAAAGATAAACTTTACTCAATTGTCTCAAAAGATAAACTCAGAATGTTTTAGAAATAAACATTCAACTAGCCAAAGAGGCAATTCAAGTCTCAATATAAGTAACTGAAAATGAAAAGACGCATGAACTACTGTCTATCTTTCTATGGAGCCTCTAATACTATAAGGGATGTCGGGACAAGACCCCGATCATCCTAACAACTGAAATAACTAAAAGTAAACAAGGGATCCTCCAAAAGCAAGGAGGCTCACTAAACAACTCTGGAACTCAACTGGATCAACGAAGCGCTGGATGTTGATCATGGTTACCTGTATCTGCATCATAAAAGATGCAGGCCAAATGGCGTTAGTACATGGAATGTACGAGCATGTGAGGGGAAATCTAAACACAAGACATAAGCTTGAACTGGAACTGAAGAAACAATTACCTCGTCTGAACTTAACTCAAGGATACTCAACTTACTCAAATCATTTCAATATAAAGCAGTAGTAAATATGCATTATGAAGAAAAACTTTTAAAATAGTATATAACAACTCCGTGTATTAGAATATACAATATACTCAGTTTGTATGCAAGAATACATAATAAACTCTGTTTGTATATGAAGATACAAAATAAACTCCGTGGGAGATTCTCTAACCGACAATAGGTAACTACTCTTGAAATAACTTTTGAACTCATAACTCATTTAGAAATCTCAGTTTCTCTTTTATCAATGTAAAAATTGATGCCTCTGGAATACATAGTCCCCTTATACTCATACTTGAAAACTCTTTCTCAAAATCATATTATAATATGATCATTGATGATTCGGGAAGTCATACTGCATAAACATTGATGGTATATCTAGATATTATACTGCTTAAACATTGATGGCATACCCGATTGTCATACTAATCATGTTTTAGAAACTCTTTCTCAAAACTCAGTTTAAAACTCAAGTGTTAGCTTTAAAAAGCTTCTCAAAATTTATAACCCAATTCATAGGGTTCATGCGGATTTATGGAAATGAACAACTCAAATCAGGGATCTTAATAGCAATATATAACAATTCAATAATTAGGAATAAAATTTCAAAAAGAATCAAGAACTCAAAATCAACTTATGTCACGACCTATGGGTACCCCTTAGATGTAACATGGCGTATAGAACCCCGAAGGACTTCATACAAGCCACTTAGCTTTCATCACATAAGAAATAGAACAATATGGGTAAAATAATAGTCCAAGTCCAAAACATTTTATAAAGCGAAACGGAAGTCTAAAAATCATGTCTCATCATAGCCATCTAATAGAATAGAATGAAATTGGGCCTATCCCATACATCATGTCCAAAAAGGAAATACAAGAAATAAACTAAAACAATGAAATCCGTCCACAAACCATGAGGACTCACCAAGCTCAGGAACACTCAAATCCAAGCTCTAGCCACAATATTGGGAATTCTGTCTGTCTGACACTACATTTGGGAAAAATGTAGGCAAGAGTATGCGTTAATACAAAAAAAATGTACCAAGTATGATAGATATGCATAAAATCATTTAAAACATGCTAAAATGGACATTTCATTTCATGGCATGCAATTGACCAAGTAAAACATGATATAAGAAGGTTAGAAAACATAAGTCATAACATCATGATCAATGCGAGCCAATTCATCTTTAAATCTTTGAACACATATGAGATACTCCTTGAGTAACCTTAGTTCACTTTTAGTCTTGTTGTGGAAAAATTAACCTTAACAGACATAGATACCATGTGAGCTATACACGATCCCCGGTGTCTCCAACACTGAAAGGGTTGTTCTACTTTCCTAAGGTAGAACCATGAACTTCTAGCTTAAGTGGATCCACTAGCTAATCATCATATGGGGACACATAGTTTATGGGATAAGGAGATTGTTACTAGAAACTCGGCATCTACTAACGGGGGAGCTTCCATCCCACATTAATATCCACTCGGTCCTAAGCATAATTCTCACGGAATAGTCATTTCTTACTTATTCTTATCATTCATGGAAAGGTGTCCTTGACAACCAATCCAAGCTAGTTTAGGATAACTCTTACTCTTTGATTCAATTAGGTGAGAATAGCCTTTCAACCTAAGAATCCATATTATGTGAGAAAACCTTTCACATCATACTAGTTATGTGTTTATGAGAATAGCCTTTCACATCACAACATAAAACATCATCATTTGGCACTTTACTCTCAAAGCACCCTTAAACCTTTACATAGATTTCATAAGTTCATGCATAAACTTATACATTACCCTTTGTTCAAATCATACTTTCAATCACAAAATCTAGAAATCAAGGATTAGATAGGGATTATATCATAAATTCATGTTATTTCATCACATTATCCAATAATTTGTAAAACTCATCATTTATAATCAACAACCCACACCATATGATCACAATTTGGGAAAAACATGGGGGTTCATGGGTTCATAGGGGAAAACATCATGAAAGCATTGAAAATCATCAATTCATGCATGTTAAAACATAATTCAATCATTAAGATCAATAATCAAAGGAACCCATGGTAATTGAAGAAAATCCTAGCTAATTGGGGAACTCTACCTTTTGAAATAGAGGAATTTGGGGACTCCATGAATGAAAGAGATTCATGGATGAAAACTACCATACCTCAAGTCCAAATGCTAGCCTTCAATGGAGGAATTGAAACCTTGCCTTGAAACCCTAGTTGGATCCTTCTTGTTCTTCTTCAAGTTTCTAGAGAGAGAATATTTGAGAGGAGATTTGATTTCTTTTGGGGAATTTGGAACAATGAAGTAAATGAGTTTAATTTGGGGGTAAAAAGGATTATATAGGAGTCCTAAATATAGGCAAAATAACATAGTATAGGAATTAATTAATTAGGAAAAGACCCAACTAATCCTGAAAATAACTGCCAAGTGACGACCTACGACCACCCATTAACGGACCATGGATGGACCTACGGTCCGTCCTGCACAACCGTCAGTAAGTGCAGAGACTTTTGGCCAATCGATGGACCTCTGGACCACAGACCGTGGACCCATCTACAACACGTAGGTCCAGTCGTGGTTCCTGCCCTTGCAACTTTTTAGATGGCCAATCCACGGACCCACCTACGGTCTGTTGTTCAATCTACGGACCGTCGTTGGTCCTCATGGATGGCACCTATAAGTTCTGAATTTTTGGTTTATTACCCTTTTTCGGATACGGGGTGTTACAACTTATCTCAAGAATACTCAAATCTAGGGATAAAATCCTAGATTTATCTTTTACTTGATTTGAAGTAGATGTAGGGCGTGAGGATGAACTAGTCCAACACTATGATAGCCTTACATACCTCTTAGGGATCAAACCCTTGGCTAAACAACCTTCGAATTTGCAAGAAATCTTGAAGAGCGCCTTGACTTTTCTCTTTCTCCTCTTCTTGAACTCCTCTCAAAACCCTAGCGTATTTTGATTTATGCAAACTGACCTAAATCAGATTTGACCCCAAAAATAATACTAAATTAGTTTTAATCTGATTGGGTAAGGAAAAGACCAAAATACCCCTCACTAATTCGGGTAACTTTCCTTAATTGGACAGGCTAACTTCAAATGGGCATATCTCCCTCATACGAGCTCAAAAATTAGCAAACTTGGTGGTGTTGCAAAGAGGATTCCAAGACCTTTTCAGTTGATATCTCTTGGGCCACCTAACTCATCCTCTAGTGAAAGTTATGGTCGTTAGAAGTTGACACAAAATTCATAATGTAACATCCGGCAATTTGAAATAACTATGAAAAAGCTTGAAATTGGAAATAGTCATATTTTTGAAAAATTTAAAATCTGGAATTTGGTTAAGTGTGGGAAATCAGTGAGTTTTGGCCAACTTTGAGCAGTCATAACTCCTAGATCAGGATGAGTTAGGAGTATTTCCAGTTATGTTTGGAAATCCCTTGGGATGATCTTTCCAATGGCGCTGAGTTTTCTCGATTCCGAGTTCGTATGAGCGAGTTATGCCCTTTGAAAGTTGGGCAGTTGGCAGGGAATCCGTATGGAAAATTTAAGGGCATTTTGGTCTTTTCCCTAGCCATTTCTTTTGGGATTATATTGTGGTGTTAGGCTGATTTTTGGATCATTTTGTACCATTTTAAAAGAGTGAGAGCTAGGGCTTGAGAGTGAAGAGGAGAAGAAGAGGAGAAGAAGAGGAGAAAGAGAAGATCAAGCAAGGAGTTTCCGTCAAGGATCGTCGTGGATATCGTCGGGGGTGATCCCTACTAGGTATGTGAGTTCTTAGTGTGGGTTGATCCTTTATCCCACACACCAAACTCATTATTATTGAGAAAGATTGGATATGTTGTTGAAGTTGTTGGGTTGTGTTGTTGATGTTGTTGATTGTGTTGTTGAAGTTATTGTTGGTTGTGGGACATGATTTGGTTTTGTGTTTGAGTTGAATCTCTTGTATATTGAGGGGTTTTATGATCCTTAGTGTTTGGGGTTGAATCCATTGAGGTTAGAGAGGTTTAGAGTTAGAGAAAAGAGGGAGAAAAGTCCGATTTTCTGGGGAAGGTCTGGCGCGTCGCGCCTGCCAACGCGCCTCAAAAGGGACTCTGAAGTCCAGCCCTTGGGGTGGCGCGCCTCTCAGAGTGCCAGCAGGTTCCTTCTGAGCTTCGAGGGCTGGCGCTCCGCGCCTTGCAAAGTGCCAAGGACGCCATGTTCTCCATTTCTTCCACACTTTCTCATGCATGTTCCTAGGTATTGTACCTATGTTTCCTAGTTGTTTCCAACACTCTAATGTACATTTAAACCTCCCGAACTCATCTATAACATGCGATCATATACCTTGAATCCATGATTCAATTCGAGGTGAGTTTGGATCAAAGTCAAGTGAAGTTAGAGTCAAGTTAAGCAAGTTAAGAAGTAAGTCCAAGCAAGTCTTTAGAGTTGTTCAAGAGTCTTTATTGAACGTTTTAGCTTCATTCTAAGGCTCAAGTTTCAAGTCGAGTAAAGAGTATAGAGTTTCAAGTTAAGTCAAGAACATAAAGTTGAGTTCATTTCTCAAAATTATTAGGAACTATGTATTCCCAAAGAAGTTTGAAAGAAATGTTTTTACATTTAAACAATGTTGGAAACTGAGATTTCCAAAGAGCCTTCGGGCTAGTTTTTGAGTAATTATCTCAATTAGCAGGAAATCATATGTTTTAAAAACATAAGAGCCAATGTATTTTTGGGAGTAGTATCGAGCACCGAATTGGGGGAGCGTTCAAAGAACCCACAGTCCCCATAGAACCATGTTAGCCACCATGGGTAGAAAAGGGTCATACTTTTTAGATGAATCCTTTTCCAGATAGACTAGTGGATCCATTAGGCAGTTCAAGTTTTATACCTTTGGCAAGGTGTAAGATGCTCTGGCAGCGTGAGGTCGATCGCTGTATCATCACTATAGCTCTTAAGTGATGGTTGTCGGTTAGAGAAACTCCCACAATAGTTATTGTATCTTCATACACAAAAATTATTGTATTTTTATATACATCAGTTCATTTGTATTTCTATATACATCTCAGGCTTATTGTATCTTTGTATACACACAGAGTTAATAGCATGTTTAAAGAAGTCTTTTTTTATATCGCACTTGTTTTAAATTGCCTTAGATTGAAAAAAGTCAGTCAGGTTGAGTTGAGTTGAGTTGAGCCAGGTAAGATATTCAGTTTCTTCCAGATTTCCTTCTAGCCTTTATTGCTTAGTTTTCCAGCTCGCATACTCGTACATTCAATGTACTGATGCCAGTTGGCCTGCATCTTATGACGATGCAGATACAGGTACCCTGGATCAGCATCCTGCACGTCGTTGATCCAGCTGAGCACTCCTGAGTCAGTGGTGAGCCTCCTTGCATTCCGGAGGACTCAATTATTTTGTATTCTTAGTTTTGTTTTATTAGGATGTTGCGGGGCTGTCCCAACATCCATCTCAGTATTTTAGAGGCTTCATAGACAGTCAGTCAGTTAGTTTTGAGTCTCTCATCTACGTATATATGTAAATATTCGATTTTGAGATTCGAGTTGCCTTTGTGGCCAGATTTCATAAGGTAAGTTGTTTTGTAAATCTTGCATGTGCATTGAGTTTTTCTGTTGAGTTAGGTTTCCGCTGAGTTAAGAAAGCCAGGCCAAGGGTTCGCTTGGGGCCAACAATGGTCTCCGAGTGCCGGTCCCGCCCAGGGTGTAGGCTCGGGGCGTGACACATAACTTAGGATAACTTGAAAAAATTCTAATTTAGCTATTTCCAATTTAGCGCTTTCTAAATATAGCTCTTTCTAAGGCGGGATGTTACAAGAACATACAACATATATTAGTTAAATGTCTCGTGAAATTTAAGATCAGTTTAAAACTATATAATGTTATGGTTTGAATTTGAAAAGATTTAATCTTCATAAGAAATCAACATAAAGTTATACAACATTGATTGTTCCTTATTCTTTTCCTTACGAATAATACTTTCATTCGTTTCAATTTGTTTGTTAGAATGTGGGAGAATATGAGGATTAGTAATCTATGGATTAAAATTACAAAATAACAAAACTAATCCTCACTAAATTTGTCTTGCTCTTATACCCAAAGTCAACTTTCCTAATACCTCTGCTGATATTAAACACATTAGCTTGAGTAATTATATTAATTTAAAATTATTTCTAAAATTATGGCCAATAAACTGAATCTTCCGTATATAAATAAAATATAATTTTAACTATACATAAACATTGTAACGAAAGAGGTTTCAAATGAACCTCTCAGCCTCACCTAGCTCCTGCCCTAGCCATCAAGACAAAGTTTCTTTACTTCTTCTCAAGGTTTAAAGTCCCTTAACAATTTACTTTTAAATCATAATTTTATTCCTTTCTCTATGCATATTGTTATTAACTTGTTATCATGACTTATATATAGAAAAAATAAAATTCCGTGTTTATAAAATGGAAAAGTTGAAAGAAAAGCACATACTATTGGTTTTCAGCAGAGAGAAAACAAAAAGAAAAAAGAAAAACTATAATGCAATTCAAATAACAACTTTTATTTTTATTTATCTATAAAATTAGATATCCACTCGTTTTATTTTTGCTACATATATATAGTAGACATTTCAAAGCACACCCGCTAATAACAACACACATTATTACAAGACTTTGAGACAACAGCTTAAATCCAAGCATTTGGTATACATTGCTTCAACTTTTCAAAAATGTTGCTGTATTCATATCGATTTCTTCAAAATGTACTACTTTAAAGAATTCGACATACAATCGTCAACATTTTCAAAGAGTCTCAACAAATGTATAATATTTATGTATCACTTGATGTGGTGATTCTCAATATCTTTGGTTACATTGAGTAGTAATTCCATGAACGTATGTGGATCTAGCACATTAGCATTCTTCTTTTCATATTCAATAATCCAAGTAACTAAATTGTTTTCACCCTTTGTCTCAACATGAAGAGTGATGTAAAATGATTTGTAATCCTCCAACAAATCACCTTCAATTATCCTTTTTTTAATCAGCTTCTTTTCTTCATCTATTTCTTCGACTTCCTCCTTTGCCACCGCTTCTTTCCCATCTGTAAGACAAATATAGTAAATATTTCATACTATTAATTTCATTTTTAAATGATCGAGCGAGTTGATTTGAATCTGAACGGATTAAAAACGGGTTGAGTCAATAAAAGTATTGTTGGGTCATACATAATGCATCCAAAATTTGCTTGGATTAAATTAACAAACATATTAATTATTACTTTAATTTGAGCTAGATGTTAAACTTTTTTTCGAGGAAATGGTCTCGTAGATATATATGTTATTTGTTAATTATGTCTTGGATTTTTTCTCTTATATATTTACGAAACTCATAATATCTATTGATTTAAGAGATTTGTTGTCCTAATAGATTTGGAAAAGGAATATGTTGTCCTTATAGGAATGGAAGAACATTTTCCTTATTGGATTGTGACTACTTATTTGTACACTCATTCTTTTTTCTCATAGTGGAAAACTCTCTTTGTTTTTGCTTGAATGATTAGACCTAGATGAACCTTGTTAAATCCTTGTGTTATTTTTCCTCTCTATTTTCTTTATTTATGATTGTGTGCTAGGTGATCCACGATATTTTCGACACAATTGGTATCATATATAGCTTGGTAATTAGGGGTTCTGCACACATATATATTGTTGATACTGGTAATAATTCTGATGATAGTGACTATGTATGGAAAGTTTGTGCTCTAAGTTTTGATCATAGGCATAATTTCTTGGTTCTTAATTCTGGTGCATTTTTTCACATATGTCCTCACAAGAATAGATTTACAACTTATAAGCAAACGAGTGAGATTGTCTACCTAGGTGAAGATAATTCATTAAATATATAGGGAATTGATATTAAGAGCTGACATTTTCCTCAAATGAAGGAAAATTTGATTTCTCTTTTGACTTTGGATGATCAAGGGTGTAAGTTTCACTTAGCTAATGAAACACTGAAAGTGTGTAAGATCTCCATGGTACTCATGAAGGGTAAGTTTCATTCTCGACTGTATTATCTTCAAGCCAGTTTAGTTGAAGGGGAAATAATTATAGCTTCTTCTAGGAAGAGTGTGGTGAATCAGTTTCAATTGTGGCACTTGCGACTTGGTCATATGAGTGAAGGGATTGTCTTTGTTGAACAAGCATACTTTGTTGGATGGTTACAGAAATCAAGCTTTGAAATTTTGTGAGAATTGTGTGTTTGATAGGCAAACAAGAGTGAAGTTTAACAAGAAGGCAGAGCACAAGACCAAAGAAAAGTTAGATTATATGCAATAACTTGGAATTTTGCAACTCACAATTCAATAACTGGGAGTGCATAGTGAGACACCACACTTGTGTTGAAACCACAACAAAATGGTATTGCAGAATGTATGAACCAAACATTTTGTGACAGGACACGAAAGATATAAATATTGAAATCAAATATAATAAAGGTTTACCATGAATGAAGTTCCAATAATTAATAGAGCCAACAGTGCCCCATACACCTTCATGAACATCCACATTTTGTATCTTATCAGGGGACATGTTGGAGATATGGTGTGGTCTGTGCCTAAATACTTCATGAAAAACATCTCCATCACACTTGATGTTTATCTCAGAAACCAACTTTCCTTCGAGGCTCATTTTTCTTCTATGATATATCACAAAGTTATAATAACAAGTGTGTGGTTCATCATTACATGAGATCCTATGTCCTTTTATAGTTAGGCAATGCCAATATTTCTAGGCTCTAGATTATAATATTTTTTTTACTTTTTTCTGCCTATACATAATTAGGCATGTCTATGTAATTACACATAATTATTTTGTTCATAAGCATTTTTTAAAGATTGTCATACATTTAGTAAATACCAAAAGTGTTTTTAAGTCAAGTGCTTATAAGTCGAAATCAAGTCATAAGTTGGTCATCTTTAGTTTTATGATTTTATAAGTCGAAATCAAGTCATGATGGTGGTGGTTGCGGCGACAAAGGTGCCTAGTGGAGGTGACTGGTGATTGTGGATAGAGTGATGATGGATATTATTCATATAAAAATATATTTTAATGATATTAAAATTTTGTTCTAGATCTTTATGATTAAAACCTATTCGGAAGTACTTAAATCTTAATGAATACAAATGCACTAATAATCTAATATATGAATTATTCCATATCAAACCTTCATTAGGTGCAAACAAATAGAGCTTAAGTGTTACGTAAGTTGGCTAATTAAGTTTCCAACTTGTATGAAGTAACTACCTAGAAAATGAGAATTGGGTCCTCACAGAAAAGGGTAATTTTCGCTAGGCGTAAGTTCTTTTTTTAAGAGGTTGAGAGTTCAAGTCCCTCCTTCCGCTCCTGGCTTCGTCGTTTTGTGGTAACAAGTGAAGTGCATAAGTCACTTTAGAGATAGGGGCAACAAATTAATAATCAACTCATAAAAGAAAAAAAATAAAGAACGATCCTTTTGAAGATAAATCTGTGCAATTAAATGAGAAGAAAACCGTTTGCATATTTTCTATTGGATCCTTAAGTAAAGATCAAGAAAGCATCAGAATTATGTTCATATTTTGATCTATAAGAACTTGCTGATCTATTATTAGGGGCCGATTATCTCATAAAAATAATTATGCAGTGAGTATATTAGCTTATATATGTTGTGAATAATATTAAAAAATACTACAGAATTACTAATATAAGAGTTGTTATGCTGGTGTTTAATAATGAAATTGTTATACGAGTACATTTTACACTACATTTTAACTTAATATGAAACCAGGAACTCCTGTATTAGTAATGCATGGATTATTTTTTCTCATATGGCCAACCAAACATTATATCTCTTTGACAAATTTTATGTTGAGATTAATTATAGACATGTTTTTTATTAGAATTGGAGAGGGGACCTTGTCCAGGCCAGTGCTAATACTATATATGTAACGACTTGTTCCCGTCGTTATGGAAAACCCAATGGGAAAGAATTTGGGCCAGAAAACTTTTGAGTAGTGACTTGAAAATTTGTAACCTAAGCCAGACTTGGACAAAATCTGAGTCAGGTGAGGTCTAGGGAAATTTGGTAATAGACAGGAGGGTTTGATTATGAATTTGATCACATGAGTGGATAGCTAAGACGTTAAGGAGCCTGTACAACTTTACGAAATCGAATTCGGGCGAGTAGAACTCCCGAAACTGATTTTGGCATGGAATGGTAGTTTTTGAACGTCCAGGTTAGAAGGTGTGTTGTGTAATGGGATCTTAGAACTCAAATTCCATGTTTTGTCTCCGTGCAAGCCGCCAGATCGGGGTTAGTTCCGCCAGGGCGGGGCCGCTATGGCGGGTTAGGTCCCGCTGTGGAGGGACAATCGCGAGTTAAGTCAGGGAAAAACCCCAAAACCGTTATTTTCTACAAAACTTCGTTCTTGAGAGCTAGGAGGCGAACCAGAGTAGTTCTTAACAGTTTTCCATGATTTCTAGTGCTAAAGGTAAGATAATTACTCCCCCAATCTGTAATTTGATTCTTAGAACTTAGAATCTTGAGTAATTATTATTGGGGGAGAGTTTTGGCCTGAAGTTGATGGTGGAAAAATCCCTAATTGAGTATTGTGATCTTGGGTTTGGCCTAAGATTGATAGTTTGATTATTATCTAGGTAAATTAGGCCTTGTTTATTGATCCTTGCATTACTTAACTGTGTTTAGACCAAGAACAAGCGGAAATAATCTAGAAAGGGAAGACTCAAGTGTCTTAGGAGGATTCAAGCTTAGTTTCGAGGTAGGTGATTGCTTGATTTCCTTTAAGTGTGATATATGCCGGTTAATTGCTTCATTGTATGCATGTGTGTATGCGAATAAAATCTAATGCAAATAAGTATATGCACAATTACATGCCATGAAACCAATACTTGATTGTATGACTATGAGAGTTGTTTATTATGGGTGTGATTGTGTTGACTGGATCGGGTGTCACGTTTTGACACTTATCTTAAATCGAGTGTCATATTTCGATACATACATTGGATCGGGTGTCACATTTCGACGCATATATTGGATCGGGTGTCACGTTCCAACACACTAACAGTTTGGGTGTGGGTTCCATGAGAGAACCACTATGATTATTACATTCATTTCTACTTGTCGTTGATATTGGGAACTGTATGTTACTCCTGAAATGATAATTGATCTATGTATTCTGTATATGTGTGTTTACTGTGTTGTAATTGCTTGCCTATGTTTTGCTTACTGGGGTGGCCGCGTTATCTTACCAGTACACGTTAGTTGTGTACTGATACCGCACTTACTCGTTGTTTGTTGAGTACAAGACATATTCAGGAGGCAACTGATAGAACTCAGCTAGGAGATCATTGATTGAAGACCGGATTCAAGAGTGAGCCAGTTCTTCCAAGCTACCATGGATTCTTCCTTGTTTAGTCCACTCTTTTTGGACTCAGACTGTTTAGTTAGACATTTCTTATGTTAGTTTAGGGGTTGCACCCATTTTCCTTAGATTTGTTGGTTTACAGAGTTTTGGTACAATGACTTTCATGTTCTAGGGGTTGAATTTCCACAGTAGTTATGTTAGTTGATTTGTTAAACTTTCGGAGTTTATGGGAATTCCATATTTCAATAGTCATTAAAACCTGCTTCCGTATCTTTTAATGTTCTAGTTTTCGTTAAGTTGCTTAGTTGGGTTGCAATAATGGTTCTCCCACCGGAGGGTTAGTGTGAGTGAGAATCACGGCGGTTCGAGTCGTGACATAGTTGGTATCAGAGCCCTAGGTTCGTTGATCTCATTGTACCAAAATGAGTCTAGTAGAGTCTTGCGAAACGGTACGGAGACGTCTATACTTTCTTCGAGAGGCTATAGGACTTTAAGAAAACTTATTCCTTTCTTTCTTCGTGCTATTACTTGAATTCAATTGATATCTAGGTGATACAAATTGGTATCTTTCCTCCTTCACTCTATGGTCAGAACTAGAGCAACATAAGTGGTAACACCAACACTAGCAAGAGAGGATGCGTCTTTCCAAATAAGCATGTTTCCCCGATTCAATGTGGGCATGTAATGACTAGTGACAAACATGAGGTTTTTATTATGTTCTTAAGGTTGAAACCTTCATTCTTCAGGGTACTGAATCTGAACATTCTTATGATTTTCTTGTTGATTGTCATAATTTGCTCCATAAGATGGATACGGTAGAGCGATTTGGCATTGAGTTTATGATATACCAGTTAAAGGGAGACACCAAAATGTGGTGGTGGTCTCATGTTGAGTGCCGACTAGTAAATGCACTACTTATGACTTGGGAAACATTTTATAGCTTTCTGTATGGAGAATTATATACCCTGAACTTTGAGGGATATGAGGAGAGACAAGTTCCTGAATATACAACAACATAATATATTTGTTGCAACCTTTATAAGGCAAATTTTTGTGTTTTATCCAAATATGGTTCTCCATTTTGCTTCAGTCTAGATGAGTAAATTGGTCGTTTTGTGAAGGGATTAAGGTCAGATTTGCAAATTTGCAGATTATAGGTGGCTGCTTTAGAAAATCTTTTCAAGAAGTGGTTGATTTTGTGATGGAGGTAGAAGGGGGTGAAGTCAGAAGACTTTGCCAAGGTGACAACATTCAAGGAGTTTTGTAAGGGAAGGCTAGATAATGAACACCACTACTTTGGAAAATATATTTAGTATTGTTGGGATAGTTGAGGTTTGAATTTCTACTACGATTTCCTAGATTGAGTGTATATCAAAGAAGGTCATGATACAACTACTACAATAGCAACATTGCTTACTTGGTTAAGTTATTAAGTGTGTTACAATTGTAGAGAACCTGGGCATATGAGGAGGAAATCAACGAGGCCGTGAAGGCCGGAGAAATGGTAATGCAGGTAAGGGATCAATGTCTTCAGGCAAGGAGGTTGCCCGTCAAGATGACATGGCTCAATTTTATGCCTTTTCGAGCAAGATCGGAGCTAAGGTGTTTGATGCAGTGATTATATGTGTTATTCTTGTCTGTGAGTGAATGGCTACTATTTTGCTTGATCCAGGTTTTACTTATTCATATGTGTCAGCTTAGTTTCCCCTGGGATTTGATGCGGTTTATGACGTGCTTGGTGCCCCCATCCAAGCTTCTACCCCAGTTAAAAAGTCAGTCATAGTCACCCAGGTATTGTAACATCCGACAATTTGAAATAACTTTGAAAAAGCTTGAAATAGGAAATAGTCATTTTTGGAAGAATGTGAAAATTTCAAAATCTGGAAAATTTGGCTAAGTATGGAAAATAATGAGTTTTTGGCCAACTTTGAACAGTTATAACTCCTAGTCAGGATGATCTAGGTGTGGTTTCGGTTATGGTTGCAAAGTTCGTGGAATGATCTTTCCAACGCCATAGAGTTTGCTCGTTTCCGAGTTCGTATGAGCAAGTTATGTCCTTTGAAAGTTGGGCAGTTGGCAGGAAATCTGTCCGGAAATTGTAAGGGTATTTTGGTCTTTTCCCTAGCCTTGTCTTTGGATATATATTAAGTTGTAAGAATGATTTGTGATCAGTTTTCCTCATTTTAAAGAGTGAAAGTAAGGGTTTGAGAGTGAAGAATAGAAAAAGAGGAGAGAAAGGAGAAGAAGAAGCAAGTTTCGTCAAAGATCGTCGTGGATATCGTCGGGGGTGATCCCTATTAGGTATGTGAGTTCATAGTGTTGGGTTGGTTCTTTCCCTCACACGCCAAGCCCGTTTAATTTTGAGAAAAGATTGATTATGTTTGATTGAAGTTGTTGGTTGGAATTGTTGAAGTTGTAGTTGTGTTGTGTTGTAGTTCTTGTTGGTTTGGTGTATGTTTCGGTTGGTGTTTGTGAGTTGAATCTATTACATGTTAAGAGGTTTATGGTTTTAAGTGTTTGGGGATGGAAACTTTGAGGTGTAGAAGGTTTAGAGTTGGAGAAAACTAAGGAGGAAAGTCGAATTTCGGAGAAAAAGGGTGGGACGTCGCGCCTATCAGCGCGCCCTAAGAGGGGATCTGAACTTTTCCCCTTGGGGCGGCGCGCCCATCAGAGCGCCAGCAGGATTCCTCTGAAGTTCTTGGTTTGGCGCTCCGCGCCTCTCAGAGCGCCAAAAGCACCAAGTTTTTCCATTCTTTTCCCACTTTCTCATACATGTTCCTAGGTATTGTACCTATGTTCCCAAGTTGTTTCCAACACTCCAAGGTATGTCTAAACATCAAGAACTCATCCATATCACGTGATCAAACACCTTGAATCCATGATTCCAATTCAAGGAGAGTAAGTTTCCAAGTCAAGGGAAGTTAAGAGTTGAGTCTAGAAGTTCAAGAAGGGAGTCAAAGCAAGTCTTTAAAGCTTTCCAAGAGTCTTTGTTGAATGTTTTAACTTCATATTCAGGCTCAAGTTTCAAGTTAAGTCAAGTTTCAAGGTAAGTCAAGTTTCAAGTTGAGTTCTTTTTCTCAAAAGTATTAGGGAACTATGTATTCCCAAAGAAGTTTCCAAATGTTTTTACATTTGAGTAAGAAAGAAACTATGGTTCCAAAAGAGCCTTTGGGCTAGTTTTCAAGAAAAAGGAACATCGTTTCCAAGTGAGCCTTCAGGCAAAGTTTTGAGTAATTATCTCAAATAAAGAAAGATGTGTTTAAAACACTTATGAGCTAAGTATTTTTGGGAGTAGTCTTGAGCACCGAATTGGGGCACGAGTTCATATAAACTCAACTCTCCATAAGAACCATGCGCCAACATGGGAGTTAACGGGTCATACTTTTTAGATGAATCTGTAAGATTAAGCTAGTGGATCCACTTAGTAAAGTTAGCTTCCTATATCACGGCAAGGTATAGGATGGTCCTTGGGCAACGTGAGGTAAAACGTTGTATCACCACTAGGGCTCATAGTGGTGATTGTCGGTTGAAAGAGTCTCCTACTAAATTTATATTACTTTTATACAAGTAAAGTTGAGTTGTTATTGTTTTATCTTTAACAAGCTAAGTTGTTTACATGGTTTTACAAGCTTTATATATTGCATGTGTCGTATTGCTTTATATATTGAGTTCACTTATTCATGAGTTGAACAGAGCCAAGGTAAGAGTTCATTTGTACTCTTTTTCAAGCTTAAGTTGTGGTTTAGCCTTCCAGCTCGCATACTCGTACATTCAATGTACTGATGCCAGTTGGCCTACATCTTATTATGATGCAGACGCAGGTACCCAGGGCCAACATCCGGTTCGCCGTTGATCCAGTTGAGTACTTCAGAGTCAGTGGTGAGCCTCTTTGCATTCTGGAGGACTCGGTTATTTTGTTCTCTTAAGTTTTGTTTTGTTAGGATGTTATGGGGTCTGTCCCAACATCCATCTCAGTATTTTAGAGGCTTCATAGACGGTCGGTCAGTTAGTTGGAGTCTCTCATTTATGTATATATGTAAATATTCTATTTTGAGACTCGAGATGCCTTTATGGTCAGATTTTATTTTAGTCAGGTTGTTTTAAAACCTTGCATTGCATTGAGTTATGCTGTTGAGTTAAGTTTCCGCTGAGTTAAGAAAGCCAGGCCAAGGGTTCACTTGGGGGCCAGCGATGGTCTTCGAGTGCCAGCCACGTCCAGGGTGTAGGCTCGGGCCGTGACAGGTATATTGTGCTTGTCTTGTTCTGTTTATGGGTTATTTTGGATATGACTGACTTCGATATAATCTTAGGCATAACTTGGTTGTCCTCCTATTATGTTGTGCTTAATTGTAATGCTAAGTCTGTGACTCTAGAGATCCCAGGTAGGGAAAAGTTGGAGTAGGAAGGGGTGTACACACTTAAGCCATCTAAGGTCATATCTTTCATGCGGGTTAGGAAAATAGTGAGGCAGGGGTGTTTGGCGTAGTTGGCTCATATTCGGGAGATTAATGTTGAGCCTCCCTCTATTGAGTTTATTCCTGTAGTATCTAAATTCAAGGAAGTGTTTCCTATCGATTTGCCTGGTATGCCTCCGGATGGAGATATAGATTTTTGTATTGACTTGGAACCTGACACTCGCCCCCATCTCCATTCCTCCTTATCACATGGCTCCAGTAGAATTGAGAGAGCTTAAAGCTCAAATCTAGGAGCTTCGTGATAAAGGTTTCATCCGTTCTAGTGTTTCCCTATGGGGTGCTCCTGTTTTGTTTGTTAAGAAGAAGGATGGTAGTATGAGGACTGGTGATTTTATCTTAAGCCATAAACGAGTGGATTGATACCAGAATGACAAGCTTATGGATAAAGAAAGTCCCATTGAGTATACTTGGATGAAGGAAATTGAAGATTTTATTAAGAAAGTGTGTATAAAATTGGGTTTGTCCTTTGAATTTGATGAGTATACTTGAGTTTGAGGTGTCATGTCGATGAAGAGGTTGACTTCGTAGTAATAGTCAGGGCTAACTGAGCATAATGGTAATAAGAGTTTGTCATGGATTGTGATGGGATGCAACTATATAATAAGATTGTTGGTTAAGCGAATTTTGTATAGTAATTACGACGTGCGAATATATAAGGTTGTGATTTTCTAATATTTGGTGAGTAACGTGGTTGTATGGAAAGTTTTAAGAGATGGTGGGACACCATTCGAATAGAATTTAAAAGACCTAGAGTCATAAAAAATGTGGGATGTAGTACAACCTTTAAAAAGAGGCGAGGGCAAGAATATTTTTATTTGATTGCAAAGGCTAAAGTTGGTATCAGATGTCTAAAGATCAATTTTTATAACTTAAGCTCATGGGAATTTATGTTGTGGGATGGAGATGTGGTTAAGAACTACGATTGTTTGGGTATTATGAGTGTGTGTTGGTTGGTTCAGGTTCATTTCTAATTATAGTGAGTATTGATGTGGAATTTTATCATGCTTATGTGAGAAATGATTCATTTTGATGATTGTGTCAAGGCCCTTGATAACATGTTGCACACGTGTGCACGATCAACTTTGGTGGCTATTGGGAAATGCTTTTGTTGTTAGTTAAGCTTACATACAACCATATTTATCACTCGAGTATTGAGATGACTTCATTGAGGCATTGTATGAGAGGGTGTGTAGGTATTCAATTAGTTGGTTTGAGGCTGGAGATGTGAAACCCTTAGGGGTTGATTTGGTGAAAGATGCTCAAGATAAGGTGAGAAACATCCAAGCTAAGCTTCTAGCAGTTCAGAGTCGACAGAAAAAGTATGCAAACCATAAGGTAAGGGGGTGATGAGATTCAGTAAGAAGGGAAAGATTAGTCCTTAATACATCGGGCCATTTGAGATTCTTGACTATGTAAGGCCAGTGACTTATAGGCTAGTTTTACCGCGTAGCCTATCTAGAGTCCATCCAGTGTTCTATGTGTACATGTTGAAGAAGTATCATGAGGACCAAGGAGATAAAGTCTGTGGAAGTTCAATGGAAGCATCGTCCAGTTGAGAAAGCTACTAGGAAACCAAGAAGGACATGCGAGACAAGTATCCCTAGCAATTCGACGATTCAGATACTACTCTACTTTTGCCTTAGTCAGTTTTCCTAGTTAATCACTCGGGGACGAGTGATGGGTAATTTGGTATCTATTGTAACGACATGTTCTCGTCATTATGGAAAAGCCAATGAGGAAAGAATTTGGGCTATAAAACTTTTAAGAAGTAACTTGGAAATTTCTATCCTAGGCAAGACTTGGATGAAATTTGAGTCAGGTGAGGTCTAGGGAAATCTGGTAATAGACTGGGGGTTTGATTATGAATTTGATCACATGAGTGTATAGCCAAGAAGTTAAGGAGTCTGTACAACTTTACGGAATCATATTCAGGTGAGTAGAACTCCCAAAACTGATCTTGGCATAGAAGGGTTATTTTTAAACATCCAGGTTTGAAGGTGTGTTGTGAAATGAGAGCTTGGAACTTAAATTCCAAGCTTCTGTCTCCGTGCAAGCCACCAGAAAGGGGTTAGTTTCGGTAGGGTAGGGACACTGTGGCGAGTTGGGTCCCGCTGTGGCGGGACAGTCGCGAATTAAGTCAAAAAACCCCAAAATTATTATTTTCTGTAAAACTTCGTTCTTGAGAGCTAAGAGGCGAACTAGAGCAGTTCTTGACAGTTTTCCACGAGGTAAGATAATTACTCCCCTAATCCGTAATTCAATTCTTAGAACTTAGAAACTTGAGTAATTATCATTGGGGGAGGGTTTTGGCCTGATGTTGATGGTGGAAAAATCCCTAATTGAGTATTGAGATCTTGGGTTTTGCCTAGGATTGATAATTTGATTATTATCCGGGTAAATTACATCTTGTTTATTGATTCTTGCATTACTTAACTGTTGTTAGACTAAGAACAAGTGGAAATAATCCGTAAAAGGAAGGCTCAAGTGTCTTAGGAGGATTCAAACTTGGTTTCGAGGTAGGTGATGGTTTGATTTCCTATTTGTGTGATATATGCCGATTAATTACTTCATTGTATGCATGTGTGTATGTGAATAAGGGAATGTGAATCAAATCTAATGCAAATGAGTATATATGAACAATTACATGCCATGAAACCAATACTTGATTGTATGACTATGATCGTTGTTCATTATGGGTGTGATTGTGATTGTGGTTGTGTTGACTGGATCGAGTGTCAAGTTCTGACACATAGATTGGATCGGGTGTCACGTTCTAATACATATATTGGATCTGGTATCACGTTTCAACACATATATTGGATCGGGTGTCACGTTCTGACAGACTAACAGTTTGGGTATGGGTTCCATAAGAGGACCACTATGATGATTACATTCATGTCTACTTGTCGTTAAGTATCTTAGTTGGGTTGTAGTAATGGTTCTCGCACCAGAGGGTTAGTGTGGGTGTCAATCACGACAGTCTGGGTCGTGACAATATATCCCTACCACTACTTTTTTTTGTGCTGAAGCAATATCCATAGAATATGGATTGCCTTTTGTGTGAGCTATAATCTAATGCTTTGACTATATAAACTCATTCATTAATTAATTATAAGTGGGTATCTCTACCATCTTATAGTTAAGCAATGTCAATATGTCTAGACTCTAGACTATAAGTTTCATATTTTCTTTGCCTATACATAAATAGGTGTGTGCATGTAATTACACACAATTATTACAGAAAGAGACTCTTGGTTATATCTAGTACCCAATAAGCTACTTTTATATTAAGAAGGTATTAGGTTAAGTTTCTAAGTGGTTCAAACTAGTTCATAAGCATATTTTTTTAAGCTTATCATATAGTTGACAAATACTAAAAGTGCTTATAATCCGAAATCAACCATGTGTGGCTCGCGCTGATCCAAAAAATAGAAGGAGCTTTTATTTTTATTTATCAATATCCATCTACTCAGGCTTTCACCCAAACAACAGTTCTGAACGAAATTAGAAATTACACATCCACTCTTTTTATTTTCACTACATATATATAGTAGACATTTCAAAGCACACTCATTAACCACACCACATAATATTATTTCAAGTACTATATTTATGTATCACTTGATGTGGTAACTCTCAATATCTTTAGTGATATTGAGACACAATTCCATGAAAGTGTGTGGATCTGGCACATTTGCATTCTTCTTTTCATATTCCAAGATCCAAGTAACTAAGTTGTTTTCACCCTTTGTCTCAACATGAATAGTGAGGTAAAATGATTTGTAATACTCTAACATATCTCCTTCAATCATCTTTTTTTTAACCAACTTCTTTTCTTCATCTATTTCTTCAATAACTTCCTTTGCCACCATCTCTTTCCCATCTGCAAACAAATATATATAGTAAAAAAATCATACAACTAATTCGTTTATAAATGATTGAGCGAGTTGGATTGAATTTGGACCAATTAAAAACGGTCGGAATCAATAGAAGTGTTGGATCCAATTCATGAATTGATTAGTTTGAGCTATATAATGTGTTATTTATTAGTTTGAGTTAGATATAAAAAAAATTTAAGAGCTATATAATGCGACGAAAATCTATATAAGTGGATCCAACAATAAATATTGAAACCAAATATAATACGGATTTACCATGGGTGAATTTCCATAACCTAACAGAGTCAATAGTGCCCAATTCACCTTCATGAATATCCACTTTTTGTATCTTATCAGGGCATATGTTGCACATATGATGTGGTTTGTACATAATTATTTCATGGAACACATCTCCATCACACTTGATGTTTATCTCAGAAACCAATTTACCTTCAAGACTCATTTTTCTTTAAGTTTATAATAACAATTGTGTGGTTCATCATTACATGATGAGTAGCTCTGCCTTTATATAGTTACACAGTGTCAATATGTTTAGACTCTAGACTGTAAATTTGGTATTATTTTTTTTCGCTATACATAATTAGGTTTGTGCATGTAACTAACTACACACAATTATTACAGAAAAAGATTCTTGGTTATAGGTAGTACCCAATAATCTACTTTTATATTAAGAAGGCATTAGGTTAAATTTCTAAGTGGTTCAGACTAGTTCATAAGCATATTTTTAAAGCTTGTCATATAGTTGGCAAACACTTATAATTCTCAAGTGCTTATAATCCGAAATCAACCATAAGTTGGTCATTTTAAATTTATGGTTTTAGAGCTTATAAGCATTTTTAATTTGACCAATCACTTTACAATTTAACCTTTTCTATTTTTTTGTACTCCCTAAAATGTTCTTCCTAGAATATAGCTTTGAATTATCCCTTTATTTTATTTCCTTCATTTGTTCTTTTTATGTGTAAATACTTTTAAATTATTTTTTTAAATAGATTTAACGACATTAATTCAGTCATTATTTTAGAAAAGAAAGCTTATCAACATTATTTTACCAAACACATTATTTGTTTATTATCAATTTTAGCACCCTAAGCGTAACCACTTGTTTATAAAGAAATGATGCCTATCCCCACCCCCCACCCCAACCAAACTCTATATCTCTTTTGCAAATTTTATGTCGAGATTAATTATAGACATGTTGTTTTAGAATTGGAGAGGGGACCTTGTGCATGCCAAAAAATTGGCAGATTAAATTAGGACTATTATTGTTGAGAAGATGAACTAACTGACATTTTTCTTAACCAACCACTAACCAAATTAGTTTTATTCCTCTTTTCATTTTTGCACAACTAATTACATCTATTTAATAATGTGTTCAAACTGAAGTATAAGTCATATGAATTAAAGTATTTTTTACCTTCAGCAATGACTTTTCACCACAATCCATCTTTTTTCTTGTTATTATACTCATCACTTTGTCATTAGCAAGCAACTATGTAATTCAAGCAGAAGCACGACATCTTCTTTAAATAACTCTGCCCGAGCTTCCTAAGCCTAAATTGCTACATCTTCCTGAAAGGCATAATACATAAATATGCCCTTTAACTTGGCTTCAAAACACATTTATATCCTTCAACTTTGGGTGTGCACAAGTAGACACTTAAACTTGTATAAAGTTGAACAAATAGACACACATATCCTACATGTCATTTTTTGTCCTACGTGTATTGTTCCACGTAGACTCACGTGTCTACTTGTTCAAGTTTATACAAGTTTAAGTGTCTACTTATGCATACCCAAAGTGGAAGGGCATAAATGTGAAATTAGGCCAAATTAAAGGGCACATTTATGTATTATGCCTTCCTGAAATCCCAACTTTGTCTAAGCCTGAATTCCCTGAAATTCAAAAACCCGAGCTGCCAACTCTGCCAAAGCCCGAATTTCCAGAAATCACAAAGCATGAACTTCCAACGTTGCCAAAACGCGAGATTCCTTCCATTCCTAATTATAAGCCTGAATTGCCAACTTTGCCAAAACCATAAATCCCACAAGTGCCTAAAAAGCCTTGAGCGCGTGGCATATGAAATTTTGCGTGGCATATGAAATTTATCTTTCCCTTATTGAAGTAACATAGTTAAAATGTAACATTTCATTAGGTAGTGTGATCGTGTATGTTTGCCTAATATAATGTTCTTGTGTTTTAATTTGGAAGGATTATTTATGTGATTGATTATGTAGTTGTTCTGTCAGCAGTTCACTATTATAATGTTCTTGTGTTTCTAGTGGTACAATACACCCATCGTTTATATTATTTGAAAACTTCAAATCTTTGAGGTGGTTTTTACATTAGCTAATTTTGTAGTTCCCTATCACTACTAAAAAAAACTAAAATTGGCTATGGACAAATTCTGCAGCTAAATAATAAAATTTATCGTTGATCCTATTTAACAAAATTTTGTAGTTCCCTATAACTATTAACGTTCGATACTAATGTGTGTCCTCCGTACCCTCTTGTCTAGGGTCATATCATCGGTAACCTGAAGTTGCGTCAATTCTTTGTCCTATCACCTCTTCCCAGTACTACTTCAGTCAACCTCTACCTCTCCTTGTACCCTCAATAATCAACCTCTCGCACCTCCTCACGGGTGCATCTAATCAGTGGCGGAGCCATATGTAGTTAAGGGGTGTTGTTCGACACCCCTTCGTCGGAAAATTACATTGTGTAGCTAGAATAATTTTTTTATGTATATATATTACATAGTGACACTCCTTGACTTCTATACGATTTTATTTCTTTATATTTTGACACCTCCAGGCGAAATTCTAGCTCCATCTGCGTCTAATCATCTCATCTTTACATCTCCAAACCATCTCAATCTCGCTTTCCTCATCTTGTCCACCACAAATTGATCCTAGTAAGACCACACATCCACCTCAACATCCTCATCTCTACTTGTCACACCCCAAATCCAGATGTGATGGCACGTGTCCATTTCCCACCGGACACGTTAGCCTAACCCAACCACAACGATAGAGAAGTAGAAATACGAGAATAAAAGATAATAAATAAGCGAAAGACTTTAATTAAGACTCAACACTACCCAGAATTTGGTTGTCACATGTACAAACCTCTAAATACAGAATTCGAATAAAAATATGCAAGTCTTAGAATATAGTTCTCGAATAGAACAAAACTGAAAGTAAAGATAACTCAAGGGAACGTCTGGAATGAACCGCTACCTCTCGAGTATGTCCCGAAGCTCAATCTGCTAAAGAAACTACTAAGCCGAATCTGAGAGAGAGCTGTCAACCTACACAATTGTGTAGAAGCAAGGGTGAGTACCGAAAACCACAGGTACTCGCAAGTAACTCTAAACTAAGCAAAACTAGCAGCTACAAACAACTCCCTTCAATCCCAACCGAACCACCGAAACTTCAATCTAGCAGCAAACCAATTCAACCTATACTAAACAGATCATATTCAACAGCCAGAACCAACAGTATATCCTCATAAACATCAGATCAACAAATAAGAGCAGGTAGATCAAATTCCACATAAAAAGGGTAAATCGATACAATCCACACATCTCAGACAAAGATAAGGCAAATGCGATGCAAAATGCAATAATGATGTCATGTAGTCGTGATGCATGTCTGTCCTACGATACACATCTGTTGACGTAATCAGTCCGCGCTGAATACTCAAATCAGAACCCATGGGGGCCACACATGGACCATGTATCACCGCCGGAACCAGATCCCATCGGCATCCAAATCACTAGCCGGAGCTAGTCCATCTCATATATCTCTAGCCAGAGCTAGTCTCAACTGTGTCTCATATCCATCCATCCTCATATCAGTGTCTCAGAACTCATGCAACAGATAGTTCACACATGGGATGAATAATGAATATGCACATGTCATCAATCACAATCATATCACGATCACATCATAGTATTACACATCATATGTCTCAATCACAACCATATCACGACCACACCATAGTATTACACATCACCTATCTCAATCACAACCATATCACGACCACATCATAGTATTACACATTATCTGTCTCAATATCAATGTCTGTATCAATCATAGCCTACTCATGCTCTTCTATCCCCTCAATATCAATTATCACATGACTTATTCAACAAATTCAAGTCACATATAACACATTTAGCTCATTTTATTCCCCATTTTTCATTTACAACAATTTCAATCAACAAATAAAACCCATCCTCAATCCCAATTACTCCCCAACACAATTAGGAAAGTAGTCATGCGTAGTCTAAGAGTTTTACAAAGTTTGGAAGCCACTTGCCTTAAAACGAACTCCAAAAGTTACTTGACTTGAGCCTTTCCTTTCCGAGTATAATCCGGATCACAATAATCTATTCAAACAATTATTCACAATCACAATTCGAGTCCAATGACACCAAAATCAAGAAATTTAGGGAAAAAGGGCAAAACGGTCCAAAAGTCTCATACTGGAAAACGATACCCAAATCTGGATATTTTTTATGTAAAATGATCCTTAAACTATTTGGAAGCTAATGGTGAAAACCAATTTGAAAACGGAGTTGAAATCAATTCACAAACTCAATTTGAAGGAAAATCCACGTTCTTGAAGAAGCCTAAAATATTCGGATCCGAAATCCCGACTCGAAAATGAAATATCTCTTGAAAAACATCTTACCCATGCTTAGATAAGTTCAAATATGAAATTTCATCAAAAAAGGAGTCCAAATCGATAAAACCCCAATTTTTTTCTCAAGAGATTTACAGATAGGAAAAAAAAACATATAAAGAAATTATGAGAAAATGTCAAATTGAAGATTGAATACTAACCCTCATATTAATTCAAGAAGAAACCCGTAAGAATCACTCCATTCCGATCTCTAGAACTCCCGATATGCTCAAAATACCAAATGAACACAATCTGAGATTTTTATAACAGTACATGGCTGTTATGCACCAGAAAAACAGCAGTTAATCTTTCACTAAAAAGGTCGTAATTTCCTCATACGATAGTGAAATGACCTGATTTTTTTTCGTAAATGTCTTAAATAATGATACGGACCTGCTCGTTCAATCGGAGCTCAATTTCATGCTCGTTGCCCAATCAAATATCATTTCTACTCGGTAAATAATTATTTCTTATTTGCGATAAAAGTCCAATCTCGAGTTAGCGAAGATGCACCAAAATTTGCAGATAAGTCCTATAATTCATGCTCAAAATTTCAGAACTTTAAGAATAATTTTTTGACCTTTAAAACTAATAATGAACCCTTTAGTTGCCACAATTTGCTGAAATAGTGTCAAAGCATCCAAGAAGCTTAAAAGCTCACCCAAAACTCATTTGGCACTTCCCGAACACAACCAAATATGCTACTAGCTTGAAAATGACATTTCGGACTCAATGAAATCGTCGGAATTTGAATTCGAGGTCTCCTTGACCCGGTATCCGATAAGGCGTCAAGAAACTAACTTTAGGCTCAAAAACTTGAAACGCACTCGGGGCCTCTAAAAATTCAACCAACACTTATTCTAGACTTAGAATCACCCCCTGAATCCAACGGTGCCCTCGGAATTCCATTTCGAGCACCGGAACCTCGTTTGTTGACCAAAGTCAACTCTTGATCAAAATTTCACAATTTGTGCAACTAAGGACCTCAAATCTTCGTTTTAACTCCAAATTCGACTCCGTAAATTCTCATAGACCCATTTCGACATTCTAAAACTGCTGGAATCGACGGAAATCCGATTCGAGTCTCGAAACTCCAAATGACTCGAAATAGCACTTTTAACCAAACTTTAACTCTTAAAAACTCAACTTTTCATCAATTTTCCTTCAAACCAACTTCGAAAATACAACAATTAGGACTCGGGGCAACTATCGGGAGGGGTAAAACGGTCATTTTATGAAAATTTTTAAAAATGACCTTTAGGGTTATTACACTGCTATAGGCATCTTATGGACATGGGAATTCTTGAGTAGCCAACCTTTAGTCCCATAAAGCAATGTCGTTCGAATCACCAAAAAAAATATCCTTATTTGACCGGATTAAAAAGAGACTTTATAGAACTTACATTTGAGTTTCAGCGGTACCTTCTTATCACACAAGACTTCAGAGGCAAGTCTCCACTTCATCCACACCACACCAATACAATGTGTGATAGCATCGTCGACGTCCCCACTCCTTGAACTATAAACCCTAAGATACCTAAATCTATCTCTCTTAAAGATATTTTAATTATGTAATTATTTTAAAATATAATTATATTTAGTAGAGATGATAGTTGTTTAATTTCTATAGCTATAGTTAGTTTTTCCTTCTTTTTTATAGAAGAAACTAGAAAGTACGATAGGATATATATTTTTTATTTTTATACTATTTTTCTTCTTCAATCCCCTTTATAAAAAAAAATGGTACAGTTGAAAGGAAAACACATACATTGGCTAATTTCCAGCATAGAGAAAAAGAAAAGAATAAGAAAAGGGAAACTCTTATGCAATCCAAATAGTAGCTTTTATTTATATTATATAAGCAGAATTTTACAAAATAGAAATTACATATCCACTCCATTTATTTTTGTTACATATATATAGTAGATATTTCGAAGGACATTCATTAATAACACCACACATTATTCCAAGTACATATACACATGTATCACTTAATGTGGTGAGTTTCAATATCTTTAGTCATGTTGAGAGCAAATTCCATATATGTGTGTGGATCTGGCACATTTGCATTCTTCTTTTCATATTCAATAATCCAAGTAACCAAATTGTTTTCACCTTTTGTCTCAACATGAGTAGTGATGTAAAATGATTTGTAATCCTCCAATATATCTCCTTCAATTATCTTTTTCTTAATCAACTTCTTTTCTTCATCTATTTCTTCAACTATTTCCTTTACCACCTTCTCTTTCCCATCTGCAAAAAAAATAAAATTTAAAAATAGTAAAGATTCCATACTACTAATTTCATTTTTGAATGATCGATGATTTGGATTATATTGAATCTGAACAGGTTAAAAACGATTTGAATCAATATAAGTGTTGGATCAAATTAATGACCCTTGTATATATACATATATATATATATATATATATATATGTTATTCTTATGCTATCATGTAAGAAGTATAAAACTAAAACTAATGGACCATATTCTACCAGAAAACAATAAATATTAATGTATTTTACCATGGGTGAAGTTCCAGGAACTAACAGAGCCAACAGTGCCCCATTCACCTTCATGAATATTCACATTTTGTATCTTATCAGGGCATATGCTTGACATATGATGTGGTTTATGCCCTAAAATCTCATGAAAAACATCTCCATCACACTTGATGTTTATCTCAGAAACTAACTTTCCTTTAAGGCTCATCTCTCTTATATATATCAAAAAGTTATAATAACAAGTGTGGTTCATCATTACATGAGTATCTCTGCCCTTTTATAGATAGACAATGCCCATATGTCTAGACTCTAGACTAAAGTTTTGTATTTTTTCTTTGCCTATACATAATTAGGTGTCTGTATGTAAATACACACAATTATTACAGAAAAAGACTCTTCCTTATATCTAGTAATAACTAGTACACTTATTAGTACACAATAAGCTACTTTTATATTAAAAAGGTGTTGGTTAAGTTTAGGGAAAATGCATAAGCACCCCCAACTTATGCCCTGAATCTCACAGACACACTTATACTATACTAAGGTCATATTACCCTCGTACTTATTTTATAAATAATTTTCTACCCCTTTTTGGCCTATGTGGCACTATCAACCAGATAGCTTGAAAAAATTGTCAACACGCGTTGGGCCCAGAAGATAATGCCACGTAGGCCGAAAAGGGGTAGAAAATTATGTATAAAATAAGTTCGGAAGGATAATAGGACCTTAGTATAGTATAAGTGTGTCTCTGAAATTTCGGGTATAGATTGGGGGTACTTATGCATTTTCCCTTAAGTTTATAAACTGTTCAAACTAGTTCATAAGCATATTTTTTAAGCTTTATCATATAGTGGGCAAACACTAAAAGTGTTTATAAGCCAAAATCAATCATAACTTGGTCATCTCTAATTTATGTTTTTACAGTTTATAAGCACTTTTAATTTAACAAATCATTTTACAATTTCACCTTTACTATCCTTTTGTACCCCCTAAAATGTTCTCCCTAAAACATAACTTTGAATTTCTCTTTATTTTATTTCTGTCATTTGTCCTTTCTATTTGAAAATACTTTTAAATTAATTTTTTTTGTAAATAGATTTAACAACATTAATTCAGTCATTATATAATTAAAAAATATCAACAACATTTTACCAAATACATTATTTGTTTATTATCAATTTTAGCACCCTACGTGTAACCACTTATTTATAAAAGAAACTATGTCCCCCACCCCTCCACACACACACCAAACACTATATCTCTTTTGCAAATTTTATGTTGAGATTAATTATAGACATGTTTTGTATTAGAATTAGAGAGGGGACCTTGTTCATGCCAATGCTAATTTTATCAAGAGCAATAGAAGAGGGATTGCCTAGTGTGTGAGATATCATCTAATGATGCAACTACTAGAAATTGAGCTTCCAGTGGCGACTAATCGCTACTGAAGCCCAAAAAGTCGAAATAAAATTATTTTAGTAGCGACTTGAGCGCCATGGCAACTGACAAGTAGTTTCATAACTAAATGTTATTTATGACTACTTCTTAAGGACGCCACTAGAAACTCTTATTGTGGCGATAAGGGTTGCCACTAGAAATATTTATACTACAAAAATAGTTCTAATAACTTAAATATTGGGTGCCACTAAATATTGACTTAGCCCGAATTGTCACATTTACCTGAAATCCCAAATTTACCAAAGCTTGAATTCCCTGAAATTTCGAAACCTGAGCTGCCAACTCTGCCAAAGCCTAAATTGCCAGAATTCCCAAAGCCGGAGTTTCCACCATCTCCAAAGTCTGAACTTCAACTTTGCCAAAACTCGAGATTCCTGTCATTCCTATGACTGAATTGCCAACTTTATCAAAGCCAGAAATCCCTCAAGTGCCTAAAAAGCCCTGAGCGCGCGGCGTGTGAAATTTCTCTTCGCCTTATTGAAGTAATATTGATCATATGTGTTTCCCTTTGTTGTGATAAAATCATTTCCAGCTCTCTGTTTTGGAAGGATTATTTATGTAATTGTTATGCCATCAATTTACTAATATAAGGTGACTTTTACCTTAGCTAATTTTGTAGTTCCCTATCACTACCAAAAATAGGAAACTGTTGAAGGACAAATATATTCTTTAGTTAAATAGTAAAACTCAACGCTAATTCTATCTAGCTACGAATTATCAAAAAAAAATTATTGTTAATTACGAGCAATTTAGTGATCATGAATCATCTAGATTTTTGTAGTGTATTCATTTGCATTGAAATCTCTTTTTGACTCTAGAATGTAATACTCCCTCTGTCCCTAATTACTTGTCCATTTTTCCTTTTATAGATGTCCCTAATTACTTGTCCATTTTGACAAATCAAGAAAGGACAATTTATTTTACATATTATACCCTCAATTAATTACTTTGAAAAAGGTAGAACTTTTTGAAAATCTTAAATTTTTAAGTCATCTACTTCATAGTTAATATGGGTAAAATGATAAACTCACTATGTCAATAATTGTTTTCTTAATACATGTGCTAATTCAAAAGTGGACAAGTAATTAGGGACAAAGGGAGCATTTCAATATGCAACATTGCTTATCCATTTTAAAATTTTAAAATATTTTTTTGTAAAAATTTACAGTTGTCACGTCATTAAATAGGCACCAAATATAATATTTTGGGGAATCATGACTATGGAAGCTAACTTAGCTAAGTTGAGTGACTTTTGAAAGACAAAACAAAGTTGAGCGACTCTGAAGGCCATTTGGGACATATGTAAGGATGTTTATTAAACATTCAATCACCTAAACAACATAATGTTAGATTAATTAGGTAATACTTGTTATACAAGCTAGATTAATTAGGAGGTTATTGTTGAGAAGATGAACTAACATAGTTTTTTCATACCAAACCACAGCCAAAGACTAATTCTCCAATTTTTACTTTCACTATATAAACTTGTTTGAAGTGAAGTATAATGCATAATCAACAAAAGCATAAATTACTAATCTTGAAGCATTTATCACCTTTATACAATGGCTTATAAGTATACCCCATCTTTTTTCTTGTTATTATTTGTCACTTTGTTTTTAACAAGTAGTTATGTGATTCAAGCAGAAGCGCGCAATCTTCTTGAAGTAACTATCCCTGAACTTCCTAAGCCAGAATTGCCACATTTACCTGAAATCCCAACTTTGCCTAAGCTTGAATTCCCGGAAATTCCGAAACCTGAGTTGCCTACTCTACCAAAGCCCGAATTTCCAGAAATCCCAAAGCCGGAGTTTCCACCATTTCCAAAGGCTGAACTTCCAACGTTACCAAAACTCGAGATTCCTGTCATTCCTAAACCTGAATTGCCAACTTTGTCAAAGCCAGAAATCCCTCAAGTGCCTAAAAAGCCTTGAGCGTGACCGAAGCAGCATTGTTAAAAATGTATTGTGTTGTGTGATCATATATGTATTTCTTTGTTGTGCTATACAATCTGCCATTTGAAACTTTCCTTCCTGTACAAGAATTGTTTATGTATTTTTTTTCTGTCATCACTTCATTAATGTACTTGTGATTCTAGTGACATTATACATATCTCTCCGTTTCATTTTGACTTGACACAGACTTTAAGAAAGTAAAGAAAACTTTTGAATATTGTGATATTAAATTAAAAATATGTAGAATGTATCAAAATGTTTTTAATCTTGTAATCTTAGACATGCATATCAGGTGAAAAATTGAAACTAAAGAGTCAGCCAAAAAAGGAAAAGGACATTGTTTTTAAGTGGACAAAAGATGAAAATAAGACAAACAAATTGAAACAGGAGAGTTTTAGTTCATGAGTTGAGGCCCCAATATACATCAATATCACCAAATTTGCTATTAAAATATGAGACAGTTAAAAGTTGAGGTCATCCATGTCTTCGTCATTAAAATTTTGGTTTGAAAATTCCCTTTTGACACTACCAATATTACATAAGAAAAAAGTTAATATTTGTCCTTTGGTTTGATTAAATTTGTTCTCTGATGAAATGACTAACTGTAATTTCAAGCCAAATATTGCAACGACGAGGACATGAATGACCACATTAATTTTACGAATGGAAAAATTAAACCCTTTTACATAATTTTAAAGCAAATCAAACCCTTTTCCATATAATATATTTCTCCCATTATGTGGAGGTAACTAAATTATTGAAATAAATTTTACATAATTAATGTAGCCAATTATGGTCATATGGCTCAATAATAAACTAAAATAGAAATTCAATTTCACCATCTCTATATTTCTATCTGACACATATACCGTGCGTTATGATTCTGAGAGACCTTAGCCACATGGTCCACTAAGTTGCTCAGAGGCAAGTCTCCACTTCATCCACACCACGCCAATACAATAGATATACCTAAATCTATCTCTCTTAAAGATATTTTAATTATGTAATTATTTTAAAATATAATTATATTTAGTAGAGATGATAGTTGTTTAATTTCTATAGCTATAGTTAGTTTTTCCTTCTTTTTTATAGAAGAAACTAGAAAGTACGATAGGATATATATTTTTTATTTTTATACTATTTTTCTTCTTCAATCCCCTTTATTAAAA
>NW_026020644.1:522693-598837 GCF_900185275.1 Solanum verrucosum
AATGGTACAGTTGAAAGGAAAACACATACATTGGCTAATTTCCAGCATAGAGAAAAAGAAAAGAATAAGAAAAGGGGAACTCGTATGCAATCCAAATAGTAGCTTTTATTTATATTATATATAAGCAGAATTTTACAAAATAGAAATTACATATCCACTCCATTTATTTTTGTTACATATATATAGTAGATATTTCAAAGCACATTCATTAATAACACCACACATTATTCCAAGTACATATACATATGTGTCACTTAATATGGTGAGTCTCAATATCTTTAGTCATGTTGAGAGCAAATTCCATATATGTGTGTGGATCTGGCACATTTGCATTCTTCTTTTCATATTCAATAATCCAAGTAACTAAATTGTTTTCACCTTTTGTCTCAACATGAGTAGTGATGTAAAATGATTTGTAATCCTCCAATATATCTCCTTCCATTATCTTTTTCTTAATCAACTTCTTTTCTTCATCTATTTCTTCAACTATTTCCTTTACCACCTTCTCTTTCCCATCTGCAAAAAATAATAATTAAAAAATAGTAAAGATTCCATACTACTAATTTCATTTTTGAATGATCGATGATTTGGATTGAATCTGAACAGGTTAAAAATGATTTGAATCAATATAAGTGTTGGATCAAATTAATGACCCTTGTATATAAAACTTATATGTCAATAATTATAGATGTGTCAATTCAAAAGTGGACAAGTAATTAGGGACAGAGGGAACATTTCAATATGCAACATTGCTTATCATTTTAAAATTTTAAAATATTTTTTTTGTAAAAATTTACAGTTGTCACGTCATTAAATAGGTACCAAATATAAGATTTTGGGGAATTATTACTATGGAAGCTAACTTAGCTAAGTTGAGTGACTTTTGAAAGACAAAACAAAGTTGAGCGACTCTTAAGGCCATTTGGAACATATGTAAGGATGTTTATTGAACATTCAATCACCTAAATAACATAATGTTAGATTAATTAGGTAATACTTGTTATACAAGTTAGATTAATTAGGAGGTTATTGTTGAGAAGATGAACTAACATAGTTTTTTCATACCAAACCACAGCCAAAGACTAATTCTCCAATTTTTACTTTCACTATATAAACTTGTTTGAAGTGAAGTATAATGCATAATCAACAAAAGCATAAATTACAAGTCTTGAAACATTTATCACCTTTATACAATGGCTTATAAGTATACCCCACCTATTTTCTTGTTATTATTTGTCACTTTGTTTATAACAAGTAGTTATGTGATTCAAGCACAAGCGCGCAATCTTCTTGAAGTAACTATCCCTGAGCTTCCTAAGCCAGAATTGCCACATTTACCTGAAATCCCAACTTTGCCTAAGCTTGAATTCCCGCAAATTCCGAAACCTGAGTTGCCTACTCTACCAAAGCCCGAATTTCCAGAAATCCCAAAGCCGGAGTTTCCACCATTTCCAAAGGCTGAACTTCCAACGTTACCAAAACTCGAGATTCCTGTCATTCCTAAACCTGAATTGCCAACTTTGTCAAAGCCAGAAATCCCTCAAGTGCCTAAAAAGCCTTGAGCGCTACCGAAGCAACATTGTTAATTAAAATGTATTGTGTTGTGTGATCATATATGTATTTCTTTGTTGTGCTATACAATCTGCCATTTGAAACATTCCTTCGTTTTTTTTTTTTTGTCATCACTTCATTAATGTACTTGTGATTCTAGTGACATTATACATATCTCTTCGTTTCATTTGTTTGATTTTGACTTGACACAGACTTTACGAAAGTAAAGAAAACTTTTGAATATTATGATATCAAATTAAAGATATGTAGAATGTATCAAAATGTCTTTAATTCTGTATTCTTAAACATGCGTGTCAGGTGAAAAGTTAAAACTAAAGAGTTAGCCAAAATAGGAAAAAGACATTGTTTTTTAAGTGGACAAAAGATGAAAGTAAGACGGACAAATTTCAATTGGGATAGTTTTTCGTTCATGAGCTGAGGCACCAATATTCATCAATATCACCAAATTTGCTATTAAAATATGAGACAGTTAAGGAAAAAGTTTATATTTGTCTGGTGGTTTGATTAAATTTGTTCTCCGATGAAATGACTAACTGTAATTTCAAGCCAAATATTGCAACGACGAGGACATTAATGACCACATTAATTTTACGAATGGAAAAATTAAACCCTTTTACATAATTTTAAAGCAAATCTAACCCTTTTCCATATAATATATTTCTCCCACTATGTGGAGGTAACTAAATTATTGAAATAAACTTCACATAATTAATGTAGCCAATTATGGTAATATGGTTCAATAATAAACTAAAACAAAAATTCAATTTCACCATCTCTATATATATTTCTAGCTAACACATATACCGTGTGTATTCTGAGAGACCTTAGCCACATGGTACACTAAGTTGCTCAGATTCGGGTGAGTCAGATAAGGATGTGGATTTAGAGGTTGGATTCTTCATAATTTAAATTTTAAAATTTGGGAGCATGGATTCAGGTGCAGAGATTCGACCAAAAATAATTCAAATATCTAAATTATGAGACATTATGTGGATTACTTACTAGGTTTTTTAGGAGAAAATATTGTTTATAAAGAGGAGAACTCCAAAAGTAGATAAAAGGAAAAGGACTAACATAGAAATTACTATATACAAGCTATTTCATTTTCTTCAATTTCACCCTAGCTTTTGTTTTGATTACATAAATCATAGGTATCTGTCTTGAATTCCTCCATTGATTTTGGTCAAAATACCGAAAATTGGTTGACAAACTTTTGGTATGGATCCCATGCCCATTCACACGGCCACACCTATATCGTATTGACATGAATAATGCGATACTGAAAGAGAAGAATCTGAGCAACGTAGAGTGCATGACATAGTCCCGTCAACATGTTATCTTCTCTTTACTATTATACACAAGCTAGTTACGGTATGTCATTTTATTCAACAAACCTTTCATAAATGATGACCTTGTAGGAATATTTAATTTATGAAGTTATTGTTGAGAAGATGAACTAACACAACTTTTCCTATCAATCACAACCAAAGCCTAATTCTCCAATTTTGATTTTCCACAACCATACATCTATATAAATTTGTTTGAAGTGAAACATAATGCATAATCAACCAAAACATAAATTACTAGTCTTGAAGCATTTATCACCCTTCAACAATGGCTTATAATCACTACAACCCATCTTTTTTCTTGTTATTATTTGTCACATTGTTTTTAACAAACAACTACATAAATCAAGCAGACGCGCGCCATCTTCTTGAAGTAACTTTGCCTGAGCTTCCTAAGCCTGAATTGCCACATTTACCTGAAATCCCAACTTTGCCTAAGCCTAAATTACCTGAAATTCCAAAACCCGAGCTACCAACTCTATCAAGCCTCGAATTGCCACATTTACCTGAAATCCCAACTTTGCCTAAGCCCAAATTTCCTGAAATCCCAAAACCCAAGCTACCAACTCTACCAAAGCCCGAATTTCCCAAAATCCCACCATTATCAAAGTCTGAACTTCCAACATTGCCAAAACTTGAGATGCACGTCATTCCTAAGCCTGAATCGCCAACTTTGCCAAGGCCAAAAATCCCTCAAGTGCCTAAAAAGCCTTGAGCACTTGTGTATGAAATCCTATTTTCTTCATTGAAGCAACAATATTGTTAAAATGTTAACACTTAATTATGTTATGTGATCATATGTATGCTTTTTCTTTATTGTGCTAGAATCATTTGCAGCTTCCCTTTTGGAAGATATATATTTATTTGATTGCTCTATATATCATCACTTATTTGTGTTTCTTTTGGGGTTACATGTATATAATTTTTATACACTAAATCTTAGAAACTTTTTTGTAGTTTTTCTCATTCAAAGCACATATATAGAGTGCATAAAGCGTACTCGACATGCAACTTATTGAGAAAAGAAATGCCTCAACCTAATGAGTATAATATTTTAGACAAAAATAAACTTAACCAAAGTACGAAAAATTAACAGAGAGCCCTTCTTTTTTAAATCATATTTATCAACGGACATTATTATGTGGCTGTAATATAATGTCTCAATCGTCTCGTTCACGCAATAGGCATGGTCCAATAGATATTAGGCAAAGGAAATTAAGCAAGTAGATATAAATTGAAGAAGAAAGTTAAATAATTAAAAATATTTGCTTTAAATTAGCCAAAAAAGTCAAATAATTAAAATCTTTGCTTCTTCATCTTACTGTCAATAAGAATCCTACTCTTTTTTTTTTTAATTATTATTATTATTGACAACATAGCCACATTAATCATAGTTCACCTTACATGACTTATTAATCTTTTTACGGTTAATTAAGGTGTTAGCTCAAAAACTTATTTCTTCCTTCCGTCCATAGTATATGATATTTAATTATTTTTATAAGTTTGAGCATATTCTTTAAGAAAAAAATCACTTCTAAAAATAAGAGGTGTTTTCATTAAATCATTCCCAATTAAATAGACATAATTTAATATGGTTTATTGATAAAGTAAAAACACTTATTTAAATTAAATAAAGGTAAATATTATTTAGAAAATATTAGACTTTCTTAATTATGTAAGAAATTATTTATTTTTGGACTAAATAAAAGTTTAAAATACTATATAATATAAATCGAAAGGAGTAAGTGGACATTAAATGGTTCATCCTCCACTATGTACAACTTATATCATTAGTAACATGAAGATGATACAACAAATTGTAGTGTGTATATATATATATATATATATATATATCTTTAAAATAATGCATCCAACGAGAAAATCGCAATATTTCTTGACATATATATGTGATTTGGTTTGATTCGGTGGTAACATTTATATGTCAAGAAATATTACGATTTTCTCGTTGGATGCAATATTTTAAAGATATATATATATATATTGCATCTGTGTTTTTATATATTTCAATAATATATAGAAAATTCTTATGCCTATTGTGGAAAATGGGGTTCCTGGATTACCTCTGCATGCTCCATCAGTATTGCACTTCACTTCATTCCTCAGTGGTGGCATTTTTTACGGGAGTAATCGAGACCCGTAAAGGAGAAGAGTCTATGGGGGCATATCCGCATATGGGAAAGTCGGGTTGATTGGTGTGCTCATTATATTCAAGCAACGATATAGAAGAAAACAAAATGTAGCTAGAGGTCCGAGGGCAGGAAAAATAGTCGAGTCGATTAGGATCGATCGGAAAGAAGCAAGGCTATGTATATCATGACCAATCACCATCGATAAAGAAAAAAAATTAAAATGCGATTATATAAAAATAAATATACCTAATTACTTATAATTGTATTGTCATCATATTTCAATTGTCATGAGTATGTAAATATCATGATTAATTTATAACTAAACTAAAACGTACTTATAAGTTATACCCAATTGACTTAACACCGCCACTATGTGATATAGATATGTGGTGAATAATATTTTTCATTGATTAGCTTCTTATATTGTACAAGTTTTATACATTTTCTTACCACTTTCCTTTCGCAACTCGTTGCTATTACTAGGAAAAGAAAATATGGGCTTAAAAGGTAAATTGATTGTTTCATTGGAAGTAAAGTGTGGAGGACACTCGGTTCATGATATTTTCCACACTAATACCCATCATCTACCCAATATAAGCCCTAGCAGACTCAAACATTTCGAGATTCATGAAGGTGAAATTGGAAAAATTGGTTTGGTTGTTAGCTGGAAATATTATGAAGGTAACACACACATTTCTCTTCTCTCTTTCTCGCAATATTGTTTTCTTGCATCAATTTTATATATGTTTTATATTACGAAAGTCATTACTCGAGAAAATCTATTAGTTCCATGAAAAAAGTTAGTTAATGGTGTTTGATTATCAGTAATATATTTTACTTTTAGGCAAAAGTCATTTTCCTCAATTAATACTATATTCTAAATGTTTAGATCTTTTATGAGGAGTTTAACATTTGAATTGGGAGTAACATCTTTTATATTTGATCTTAATGAATAGATGGAAAAGAAATGTTTTGTAAGAGTGTGGTCGAAGCCATCGATCCTCCGAAGAATTCAATCACTTGGAAAGCGATTGAAGGACAACTTTTAGAGTTGTATAATTCTTTCACTGCTATTACATCTTGTGAAGATTGGACTACAATTGCACTTGTGTACGAGAAGAAAACTGAAGATACCCCAGAACCCCTAGCTTTCTTGTATTATTTCGTTGGTCTCACCAAGGATGTTGAAGGTCACATTCTCAAGAAATAGAAAATCTATCATGTTCAATGGTCCTATACATACATGGAGTCCGGAGTCAAATGAGCAAAAAAAATTGTCAATAATTTCAAAATGGCACATCAATTTTTTTTAAAACCAAAAGGGCAAAATCGCTCCTGACGAAGCGATTTCCCTCTGACACAAAACGAAAAATCGCTGCCCTAGCAGCGATTTTCTAAAAAAAAACAAAATTCTTTTATTAAAAATCATTGCCACAGCAGCGATTTTGTAATTTTTTTTTTTTTAATTAAAATGGCTGCGATTTTAAGTCAGACTTTTTTTTTCCTTACACATCGCTGCATGGGCAGCATTTTTCATGCCTAGTGCTATTATTTTCATGCCTATTGTTAATTATTAATAATATAAAAATGATAAACAAGACGGACAATATACTCAATAAAATTGTTGAAGCATGAGAAAAATTGAATTATTTATCATAAATAATAATAAAAGAATATTAAATTAAAAAAAAAAAAAAATTTAAATTCTTACCCAAAATCGCTGACAAAAGTTGTCATACGATTTTCAGGAGCGATTTTCTTCTGACAAAAGTTGTCGTACGTTAAAAAAAGTAAAAATCGCTGCTTTAGCAGCGATTTTCTCAAAAAAAAAATAATCTTTTTTTCTTGATTTTGGTTAAGAATTTAAAAAAAGAAAGTTTTTTTTTTTAATTTAATATTCTTTTGTTACTATTTATGATATATAATTCAATTTTTCTCATGCTTCAACAATTTTATTGAGTATACTGTCCGTCTTTTTTATCATTTTTATATTATTAATAATTAACAATAGGCATGAAAATAATAGCACTAGGCATGAAAAACGCTGCCCCTGTAGCGATGTGTAAGGAAAAAAAAATTCTGACTTAAAATCGTAGCCATTTTAATTAATAAAATTTTTTTTACAAAAGGCAGCGATTTTTCGTTTTGTGTCAGAGGGAAATCGCTTCGTCAGGAGCGATTTTGCCCTTTTGATTTTAAAAAAAATTGATGTGCCCTTTTGGAATTTTTGACAATTTTTTTTGCCCTTTTGGCTCCGACTCTACATACATGTATCTATGTGCTTGTGTTTTTGTGTGTTATTTCTTGTGTGATGAGTATTTGAAAATAATGGCTAGTACTAGCTAGCGTGTAAAATAAATAATATTATGTTCGAATAATATATATGTATTATTATGTAAAATACATAATATATATGTAATATAAATAAATAATATTATATACAGTTTTTTTTACTCTTAAGAACTTTGAATATTAGAGTAAGTAGAGCTACCTTTGCAGTAATTCCCATACATTGTAATCTCATATGACTACTAAATCTGATATTTTCTGACCCTATTACTCGTTTTCGATCAAATAGCTCTTGTCAGTCCAATAACTATTTGTGTAACCTTGATATTCATATTGGGCTGAACTTGGTTCATAACAGTAATAAATGACAATAACTAGGTACATAACATGAGTATTATTTAATTTACTATTATTGTACATAAGCTAGTTATAATTAATTTTAAGGAAAGGAGTATCTACATACATAAAATATGTGCTAGAATATGTTACACAAGGAAATTTATTGTCAGATTAAATTAATTAGGAGGTTATTGTTGAGAAGATGAACTAACACAGAATTTTTCCTACCAAAGCCTAATTCTCAAATTTTTATTTCCACAACCACACATCTATATAAACTTGTTTGAGGTGAAACATAATGTATGATCAACCAATAAACATAAATTACTACTCTTGAAGCAGTTATCACCTTTCAACAAATATGACAGTTTATTACAACAATCCATCTTTTTTCTTGTTATTATTTGTCACTTTGTTTTTAACAAACAACATAATTCAAGCAGACATCTTCTTGAAGTAATTTTGCCTGAGCTTCCTAAGCTTGAATTGCCACATTTACCTGAATTCCCTAAAATTCCAAAATCCGAGCTACCAACTCTACCAAAGCCCGAATTGCCACATTTACCTGAAATCCCAACTTTGCCTAATTAAGCCCAAATTTCCTGAAATCCCAAAACACGAGCTATCAACTCTACCAAAGTCAGAAATACCTGAAATCCCAACATTATCAACGCCTGAACTTCTAGCATTGCCAAAACTTGAGGTGTCTGTCATTCCTAAACCTGAATTACCAACTTTGCTTAAGTCAGAAATCCCTCAAGTGCCTAAAAAGCATTGAGCGGGGGGCGTATAAAATCCTCTTTGCTTCATTGAAGTAACAATATTGTTAAAATGTTAACACTTAATTATGTTATGTGATCATATGTATGTTTTTTTCTTTATCGTGCTAGAATCATTTGCAGCTTCCCTTTTCAAAAGAATATATGAAACTATATATTCAAACCTTTATATTATTTACAATTTTGTTAAACAAAAATGTTTGAAAGGACATTATTATATGGCTACGAATTACGATATTATGTCTTCCACATAATTGTCTTGCTCACGCAATAGGCATGCTCCAATATAGATGTTAGGTAAAGGAAATTAAGCAAGTAGATATAAATTTGAGAAGAAAGTTAAATAATTGAAATATTTTCTTTAAATTAGCCAAGAAAGTCAAATAATTAATTAAGGTTTTAGCACTTGGCTCAAAAACTTATTTCTTCCTTCCATCCATATTAATTATATAATATTTTTAGTTTCGACACACCCTTTAAGAAAAACATTCACCTCCTAGAAAATAAACACCATTAACATTAGCAGTGTTATCTCACTTTCATTTAAATAAGTGGACATGATAAACTGGTTCATCCTCCACTATGTATAACTTATCATTAATAACATGAAGATGATACAATAATAAATTGAAGAAATTAAATATACGGTTACATAAAAATAAATATACCTCATTATTTATAATTGTATTGTCATCATATTACAATTATCATGGTAAAATATCATAATAAATTTATAACTAAACTAAAACCTACTTATACACAATTTAATTAACACCGCCACTATGTGATATAGATATGTGGTGAATAATATTTTTCCTTGATTAGCTTCTTACATTAATTAAAATCTATATAAGAGGTACAAGTTTTATACATTTTCTTACCACTTACCTTTCGCAACTCATTGATATTACTAGGAAAAGAAAATATGGGCATAAAAGGTAAGTTGATTGTTTCACTGGAAGTGAACTGTGGAGGACATTCGATTCATGATATTTTCCACACTAATACCCAACATCTACCCAACATAAGCCCTAGTAGAGTTAAGCATTTTGAGATTCATGAAGGTGAAAAAGGAAAAATTGGTTCGGTTGCTAGCTGGAAATATTACGAAGGTAGCACACACATTTCTCTCCTCTCTTTCTCACAATATTACAAAGGTAGCACACACATTTTGATATGTGGTGAATAATATTTTATATTGATTACTCCCTCCATCCACTTTTATTGTCATGTTTTCCTTTTCTTAGAGTCAAACGATAAGAACTTTGAATAACATTTCATGTACTATTTCATGGAAAATTACTTCAGCCATCATTCTAATCTTCACGAGCATTAGATCATTTTTATTAAAACGAAAATAATAAAAGAGGGAAAATAAAATAAAGAATTTGAACATTTGAATTGGGAGTAACATCTATTGTATTTTTTTTTATCTTTAATGAATAGATGGAAAAGAAATGTTTGCTAAGACTGTGATTGAAGCCATCGATCCTCAGACGAATTCAATCACTTGGAATGCAATTGAAGGAAATTTGTTAGATTTGTATAATTCCTTCAATGTTATTACATCCTCTGAACATCAATGGATTACATATGCACTCGTGTATGAGAAAAAAACTGAAGATACTCCAGAACCCCTTGCTTTCTTAGATTATTTCATTGGTCTGATCAAGGATATAGAGGGCCACCTTCTCAAGAATTAAAAAGTCTACGATGTTCAATGGTCCTATACACACATATGTTTGTGTGTTTGTGTTTGTTCTTGTGTGATGAGTATTTGAAATTATTGGCTAGTTCTAGCTAGCGTGTAAAATAAATAATATTATGTTTGAAGAATGTATATATTATAAGTACTATGTACTCCAGCCTCTCTATATATAATGTCATGTTTGAAGAATATATAGTTGTGATTCAAGTGGCATTATATACATTTTTTTTAACTCTAAGAACTTTGAATTTTAGAGTAAGTAGAGCTAATTTTGTAGTAATTCATATACATTATAATCTCCTATGATTGCTAAACCTGATATTCCATTAATTATTAGCTAAGGCTCTAATAGAAAAGCCAATGGGGAAAGAATTTGGGTAAGAAAAAGTTTTTGTAGTAACTTGGAATTTCCTAGCCTAGTCCAGATTTGGACGGAAACGGAGTCACGAGAGTCTAGGGAAATCTGGTAAGGACTGAGAGATTCAATAATGAATTTGGAATTGCATGAGTAGATATCTAAGACGTTTAGAAACTCGTACGACTTTACGAAATCAAATTCAAAACTGATCTTAGCGTGAGCATGTAGTTTTTGAACGTCCTGATTTAAGGTGTGTTGTGAAATGGGGGTTTGGAGCTAAAATTCCAACTCACTGTCTCTGTGTATACCGCTGGGACGGGATTATTCCCACCAGGGCAGGGTCGCTGTGGCGGGAAGAGGGCCGCCTGTCAAGCCCCGAGCCTACACCCTGGGCGGGACCGGCACTCGGAGACCATTGCTGGCCCCAAGCGAACCCTTGGCCTAGCTTTCTTAACTCAGCGAAAACCTAACTCAACAGAATAACTTAAAGCAATGCAAGTTTACACAACAACTTAACTTATAAGAATCTGGCCACAAGGACATCTCAAATCTCAAAATAGATATCTACATATATACATAGAAGAGAGACTCAAAACTAACTGACTGACTGTCTATGAAGCCTCTAATATATTGAGATGGATGTTGGGACAGACCCCGCAATATCCTAATAGAACAGCACTAAGTACACAAAATAATTAAGTCCTCCGAAATGCAAGGAGGCTCACCACTGACTCTGGAGTGCTCAGTTGGATCAACGACGTGCAAGATGCTGATCCGGAGTACCTGTATCTGCATCATAATAAGATGCAGGCCAACTGGCATCAGTACATGGAATGTACGAGTATGCGAGCTGGAAAGCTAAACCATGACTTAAGCTTGAAAGGAATACAAGAGAACACTTACCTTGGCCCTGTACGACTCAAGAATAACTTAACTGAACTCAATATATATATATATATATATATATATATATATATATATATACACATATATAAGGCAATAAGACACATGCAATATATAAATAACTTGTAAAACAATGTAAACAACTTAGCTCGTTAAGCATAGAACAAAAACCAACTCTTCTTTACTTATATAAAAGTAATATAACTTTTGTGGGAGGTTCTTTAACCGACAACCACCACTATGAGCCCTAGTGATGATACAATGTTTTACCTCACGTTGCCCAAGGACCATCCTATACCTTGCCGTGATAAAGGACCGTACTTTTGCTTAGTGGATCCACTAGCCTAATCTTACGTGATCATCTAAAAAGAATGATACGTCAAGTCCCATGTTGGCGCATGGTTCTTATGAAGAGTTGAGTTAGTATGAACTCGTGTCCCCAATTCGGTGCTCAATACTACTCCCAAAAATACTTTGGCTCATGCTTTTAAATTAACTTCTTTCTTTGATTAAGATAATTACTCAAAACTTAACCCAAAGGCTCTTTTGGAAAACATGGTTCCTTCCTTACTTAAATGTAAAAACATTTATAAACTTCTTCGGGAATACTTAGTTCCCTAATAGCTTTTGAGAAAATGGACTCAACTTTAAACTCTTGACTTAACTTGAAATCCAAGACTCTTACTCGACTTGAAGCTTGAGACTCTTTTTTTGACTTGGAACTCAACACTCTTGCTTGATTTTGAAACTTGAAACGAAGTTAAAACGTTCAATATCGACTCTTGAAAAGCTTGGAGGACTTGCTTGAACTTACTTCTTAACACTCCTTGACTTGACTCTAACTTCACCTTAGCTTGATACTAACTCACCTTGAATTGAATTAGGAATTCAAGGTGTATGATCACACGTATTTAAATGAGTTCGGGATGTTTAGAAACATTTTGGGGTGTTGGAAACAACTAGGGAACGTCGGTATTACACCTAGGAACATGCATGAGAAAGCATGGAAAGAAAGAGGGAACATGGCGTCGTTGGCGCTCTGCAAGGCGCGGAGCGTCAACCCTTGCAGCTCAAAGGGCCAGCTGAGGCGCTCTGCAGGGCGCGGCGCCCCAAGGGGTGTAGGTCAGAGCACTTCTTGGGGCGCTCTGCAAGGCGTGACGCGCCACCCCTTTTCTCCGACAATTTTGACTTTTCTCCCTCTTTACTCCAACTCTAAACCTTCTAAACTTCAAGGTTTCCAACCCCAAACATTTAGAATCATAAATCCCTCAATATTCAACAGATTTCAACTCAAAAACCAACTGGAGACATGTCCCAAATCACAAGGGGCTTCAACAACACAATCAACAACTTCAAGACACAACTAATCCTTTTTCTCAATAACAAAATGAGTTGGGTGTGTGGGGGAAAGGATCAACCCACACTAAAGACTCACATACCTTGATAGGGATCACCCCCGACGAAAATCCACGATGATCTCGACGAATCTTGTTGATCTCCTCTTCTTCTCTTCTTCTTCTCCTTCTTCTCTTCTTCTCCTCACTCAAGCCCTAGATTTCACTCTCTTAAAATGGAACAAAATGATCCAAGTATCAGCCTAACTCAACAATATAACCTCAAAAGAAATTGCTAGGGAAAAGACCAAAATGCCCTTAATTTTCCGGACAGATTTCCCTGCCAACTGTCCAACTTCTAAAGGGCATAACTCGCTCATACAAACTCGGAATTGAGCAAACTCGGCGGCGTTGGAAAGATTATTCCATAAGCTTCACAAAAATAACTGGAACTACTCCTCAATCATTCTGAGCTAGGATTTATGACCGCTCAAAGTTGGCCAAAAACTCACTTTTTCCATACTTAGCCAAAATTTTCCAGATTTTCAAATTCCTTCCAAAAATTAAAAATTTCCAATTCTAAGCCTCTTTTTAGTTATTTCAATTTGACGGATGTTACAATATTCCCCCTTGGGAATATTCTTCCTCGAATGAGGTTACTTTTACAATGCTAAGAGTGTAACATCAACTCAACACCCAACAAGCAATCATGCAACCACCACAACAACCACAACATGCTCATTATAATTAAAAGAGCACTAAGGAGGAAATTAATACCTTAATATGCATTTCCTCCGGAATCAAAGTGATGTAGATATTTCTTCTTCATGTCCTCTTCGGCTTCCCAAGTAGCTTCCTCAACAAATTGGTTCCTCCATAGGACCTTGACTGAGGCTACTTCTTTCGTTCTCAACCTACGAACTTGACGATCTAAAATCTGAACAGGCACCTCCTCATAAGATAAGTTATCATTGATCTTAATACTTCCAGTCGGTAGGATCAATGAAGGATCGCCTATGCACTTCTTCAACATGGAGATGTGAAATACTGGATGAACCGCTTCTAGTTCCTGTGGTAACTCATAAGCAACATTTCCAATTCTCTTGGCTATGTAGTAAGGTCCAATATATCGGGGACTAAGTTTCCCCTTCTTACCAAACCTCATAACCCCCTTCATGGGTGAAACCTTCAAATAAACCCAATCATCTACTTCAAACTCTAACGCCCTTCTCCTAACATCAGTGTAGGATTTCTGGTGACTCTGTGCCGTTTTCAACTTTTCTTGAATCACTTTCACCTTCTCTATAGCTTGGTGAACTAAATCTGGTCCTATCCACTGTGTTTCACCAACTTCGAACCATCCAATAGGAGATCTACATCTTCTCCCATATAGAGCTTCGTATGGAGCCATCTGGATGCTAGAGTGATAACTGTTATTCTAGGCAAACTCAATGAGATATGGGTGATCATCCCAATTACCTTTGAAATCCATCACACAAGCTCTTAACATATCTTCTAGAGTCTGAATAGTGCGTTCTGCTTGCCCATCAGTCTGAGGATGAAAGGCGGTACTTAAGTTCACCTTCGAACCCAAGCCTTTCTGAAAAGATTTCCAGAACTGTGCAGTGAACTGTGCACCTCTATCTGAAATAATGGAGATTGGGACTCCATGAACTCTCACTATCTCTTGAACATACAGCTTGGCATAATCTTCTACTGAATTGGTGGTCTTTATCGGTAGAAAATGCGCTGACTTTCTCATTCGGTCGACAATCACCCAAATAGAATCATGCTGCCTGCGAGACCTTGGCAACCCTGTGATGAAATCCATATTGATCATCTCCCACTTCCATTCTGGAAGTTCTATCCTCTGAGATAAACCATCGGGCCTTTGGTGTTCGACCTTCACTTGCTGGCAATTTGGACACTTAGCAACAAACTCTGCAATGCCCTTCTTCATGCCATTCCACCAATAGACTTCTCTTAAGTCACGATACATCTTGGTGGAACTCGGATGAATGAATATTTGGAGCTATGAGCTTCTTCCATAATCCTCTCTTGAAGTCCATCTACCAAAGGTACGCACAATCTACCTTGATACCTCAAAACACCATCCCCCCCTTGTTCAAAAGCTAACACTCTTTGCTTTTGAACATTTTCCTTCAACTCAAGAAAAATGGGATCTTGATCTTGTTTCTCTTTCACTTCTGACACTAATGATGACTCGACCCCGTTTGCCACCGATATTCCTCCTTCTGCGGAATCTGTAAGCCTGACTCCCAGGCATACCAGTCTGTGCACATCTTTTGCTAACTCTCTCCCTCCTTCTTCAATATGGGCAGTGCTACCCATAGACAACCTACTCAAAGAATCACCAACAACATTAGCCTTACCTGGGTGGTAGAGAATACTCAGGTCATAGTCCTTGAGTAATTCTAACCACCTCCTCTGTCTGAGATTAAGCTCTTTCTGAGTAAGCAAATATTGAAGGCTCTTGTGATCAGTGAATATGTCGACATGCACACCGTACAAGTAATGACGCCATATCTTCAAAGCGAACACTACAACCGCTAACTCTAAGTCATGGGTTGGGTAGTTCTTTTCATGAACTTTCAACTGTCTGGAGGCATAAGTTATAACCTTGCCATTTTGCATTAAGACACAACCCAAATCAATTCTAGATGCATCACAATACACCACAAAACCTTGAGTACCTTCTGGTAACGTCAAAACTGGAGCTGTAATCAATCTCTTTTTCAATTCCTGAAAGCTTTTCTCACAAGCTTCAGACCATTGGAATTTCACTGTCTTCTGAGTCAACTTTGTCAAAGGAGATGCAATAGACGATAACCCCTCAACAAACCTTGAATAGACTAGTATGTCATCAATGAAGACGATAACAAACGTATCTAAATAAGGTTTTGAAGACTCTATTCATCAAGTCCATGAAAGTTGCCGGTGCATTTGTCAAACCAAATGACATAACTAAAAACTCATAATGACCGTACTGGGTCCTGAAAGCTGTCTTTGGAACATCACACTCTTTTACTATTAACTGATGGTAGCCTGATCTGAGGTCAATCTTCGAAAAACAAGTGGCACCCTGAAGCTGATCGAAAAGATCATCAATCCTCGGAAGAGGGTACTTGTTTTGATGGTAACCTTATTCAACTAGCGGTAATCTATACACATCCTAAGGGAACCATCTTTCTTTCTCACAAATAAGATCGGAGCACCCCAAGGTGAGACACTCGGTCGAATGAAACCCTTTTCTAGAAGATCTTTCAACTGTTCTTTCAACTCTGCTGGTGCCATTCTATATGGTGGAATAGAGATAGGACGAGTGTCTGGAATGAGATCTATGCCGAAATCTATTTCTCTCTCAGGAGGGATTCCGGGTAGATCATCAGGGAAAACTTTTGGAAACTCTCTTACTACAGGAACTGACTGAAAATGAGGTATCTCAACACTAGAGTCATGAACTCAGACTAAGTGATAGACACAACCCTTCGAAACTAACTTTCTTGCCTTAAGGTATGAAATGAAACGACCCTTAGGCACTGCAGAACTACTACTCCACTCTAAGACTGGCTCATTCGGAAACTGAAACTTGAACACTCGAGTTCTACAGTCTAATGATGCATAACAGGCATGAAGCCAATCCATACCTAGAATGACATCGAAATCTACCATGTCTAACTCAACCAAATCAGTCATGGTGCTCTTGTGATTGATAGAAACAGGACAATCACGATAAACTCTTTCTGCTAGAATAGACTCCCCAATAGGTGTAGAAACACAAAAGGGTTCACCAAGTCTTTCAGAAGAACATCAAACTGATTTGCAACATAAGGAGTTACAAAAGATAAACTTGCTCCTAGGTCTAGCAAAGCATACACATCAAAAGCAAAGACTTTGATCATACCAGTAACAACATTTGGAGAATTCTCTTGCTCCTGGCGACTGGTGATAGAATAGAGGTGGTTTGCTCCTCCGCCTGTACTAGAAGTAGCTCCTTTAGGTGCCGTCCTGTCTGGGAGAGCAACTGAAGAAGATTAGGACCTACTGCCCAAATTTCCACTACTTTGCTTATTCTTAGGGCACTCCTTCACGAAGTGACCCTCTTGCCCACACTTAAAACAACCTGTCTGGCCATCACGACATTTGCTCGGGTGGGTTCTACCACACCTAGCACATGCAGGAAATGAACTACTTCCTTATGCCACACTACCTGAGGACTACGCTGGTCTAGCCTTGAAGTCCTTCGAATTCTGGTCATTAAATTCCCCTCTGTATCAGGGTGCGGGTGCTCTAGCAAATGATGGAGCAGGTCCCTTTTGCCTTTGCTGAAAAGAGGAACGGTTTGAATTACCTTTCTGATGCCCGGACTCATTACCGGTCTTGGCTCTCTTCCTTCTGAACTCTTCTCTGTCCCTCAGCTTCTCTTCCTCAACCTGTTGTACATAGACCATTAATCTGGATAAGTCCATGTCCCCGATAAGCACTGCAGCCCTACCTTCCTTACTCGATAACCGAGACAGCGCAACAACAAAGAAGCTCATTCTATTCCTCATATCCGTAACCATCTCCGGAGCATATCGAGATAGATGTGTGTGAACTTTAGACTGTACTCTTGAACACTCAAAGACTTCTGCTTAAGTGTAAGGAACTCGCGTACCTTGGCCTCTCTCAGTTCTCGAGAAAAGAAATGCCCCAAGAAAGCTTCCTCAAAACCGGCCCAACTTGCAGGTGGTGCATTCTCAGCTCTGCCCCTTTCCACTGGTCAAACCACGTTCTAGCAACATCCTTCAACTGATACGCAGCTAGTTCAACCGCTCAGTGTCTGCCACATGCATTACATCAAAGATCATCTTCAGCTCCTCAATGAAGTTCTCTGGATTCTCACTAGTGCTCGAACATATGAAACTCGGAGGATTCATCCCTAAGAACTCACGGATCCTAGATGTGTCAGATCCTTCCTGTCGAGCTCCCCTTTGCTGACCAATCTGATTGGTTACAGCTTGACTCAGGATTTAATTGCCTCTCTGAACTCGGCATTAGAAACTTCCCTTTGATCTTGCACTCCCGGTGCATAGGGTAACTTCTGCTCATCAGCATAACGTCTAAGAAGACACCATCTACCAACTCTTCGTTGAGGCATGGCTATCTGAAATACGCGCAAGCACATATTAGAAAGAAATTTTTTAGAGATAAACTCCAACGCACGAGATGAGTGTGAAAGAAATGAAAATCTTCCTAAATGTTGTAGCCTCCCAATTATAGATATGGCGCGCTTCACACCGATAACTAGGACTCTACAGACACGACTTCATAGACCCCTAGGACTCTTGAACTCTGTGCTCTGATACCAAGTTTGTCAAGCCCCGAGCCTACACCCTGGGCGGGACCGACACTCGGAGACCATTGCTGGCCCCAAGGAACCCTTGGCCTGGCTTTCTTAACTCAACGGAAACCTAACTCAACACAATAACTTAAAGAAATGCAAGTTTACACAACAACTTAACTTATAAGAATCTGGCCACAAGGGCATCTCAAATCTCAAAATAGATATTTACATATATACATATAAGAGAGACTCAAAACTAACTGACTGACTGTTTATGAAGCCTCTAAATACTGAGATGGATGTTGGGACAGACCCCGCAACATCTTAATAGAACAACACTAAGTACACAAAATAATTGAGTCTTCCGGAATCCAAGGAGGCTCACCACTAACTCTGGAGGGCTCAGTTGGATCAACGATGTGCAAGATGCTGATCCGGGGTACCTGTATCTGCATCATAATAAGATGCAGGCCAACTGGCATCAGTACATGGAATGTACGAGTATGCGAGCTGGAAAGCTAAACCATGACTTAAGCTTGAAAGGAATACAAGAGAACACTTACCTTGGCCTGTACGACTCAATAATAACTTAACTGAACTCAATATATATATATATATACATATATAAGGCAATAAGACACATGCAATATATAAATAACTTGTAAAACACTGTAAACAACTTAGCTCGTTAAGCATAAAACAATAACCAACTCTTCTTTACTTATATAAAAGAAGTTTCTTGTTGATTTGGGACATGATTTGGTTGTGTTTTTTAGTTGAATCTCTTGTATGTTGAGGGATTTTAAGATCCTTAGTGTTTGGTCTGAAAACCTTGAAGTTTAGAAGGTTTAGAGTTGGAGAAAAGAAGGAGAAAAGTTGAGTTTTCTGGGGAAAGGGGTGGCGCGTCGCGCCTGCCAGCGTCCCCCAAGAGAGCTTCTGAGCTTCCCTCCTTGGGGCGCCGTGCCCTACAGAGCGCCTTAGCTGGCCTTTTGAGCTTCAAGGGCTGGCGCTCCGCGACTTGCAAAGCGCCGAGGATGCCAAGTTCCCCCATTCTTTTCACACTTTCTCATGCATGTTCCTAGGTATTGTACCTATGTTTCCTAGTTGTTTTCAATACTCCAAGGTACATTTAAACGTCAACAACTCGTCCATAACATGTGATCAAACACCTTGAATTCATAATTCCAATTCAAGGAAAGTTAGTTTCCAAGTCAAGTAAAGTTAGAAGTCAAGTGAAGTTAGAAGTCAAGCTTAGAAGTTAAGTAAGTCAAAGCAAGTCTTTAAGGTTTTCCAAGAGTCTTCATTGAACGCTTTAACTTCTTTTTAAGGCTCAAGTTCCAAGTTAAGTATAAAGTTCCAAGGCTCAAGTTCCAAGTTAAGTATAGAGGTCCAAGTTAAGTATAAAGTTCCAAGTTAAGTATAGAATTTCAAGTTAAGTATAGAGTTTCAAGTTGAGTAAAAAGTATAGAGTTTCAAGTTAAGCCAAGAGTTAAGAGTCAAGTGCATTCTCAAAAGTTATTAGGGAACTAAGTATTTCCCAAAGAAGTTTATAAATGTTTTAACATTTAAGATGTAAGGAAACTGAGATTTCCAAAAGAGTTTTGAGAAGTTTGAGTACTATCTTTTTTTGAGAAAATATGAGATTTTGCGAAAGAGTTTCTAAAACATGATTAGTATGACAAATCGAGTATGCCATCAATGTTTAAGCAGTATGGTCTCTAGATATACCATCACTGTTTAAGCAGTATGAATATCCCAAGTCATCAATGATCATATTAAAATATGGTTTTGAGATAGTCTTTTTAGAAAGAGTTTTTCAAGAGCCTTTGGGCTAAGTTTTGAGTAACTATCTCAACTAAAGAAAAATGTGTTTAAAAAACTTATGAGCTAAAGTATTTTGGGAGTAGTCTTGAGCACCGAATTGGGGACACGAGTTTCATATTAACTCAACTCGCCATAAGAACCATGTAGCCAAACATGGGATTTCTCGAATCATACTTTTTAGACGATCACGAAAGTTAAGCTAGTGGATCCACTGAGCAATAGCGTTCTATATGATGGCAAAGTATAGGACAGTTCTGGCAGCATGGACAAGACGCTGTATCACCACTTAGACATGTAGTGGTGGCTGTCGGTTAGAGAACTCCCACAGTAGAAATTTCATAGTTCCTCGAGGGGTTCTGCTTAGTATGGATGGGGGTATGGGACTTCATTCATGCATTGCACAAGTAGACTTTGTGAGGAAGCATGGTATTTTCATGATATTATAAATATGATTTTGACGTCATGTTTTAAATAGTTTTGTAAGCTTTATATATATTGCATGTGTCTCATTGCTTTATATTTAGTTCAGTTATTCATGAGTTGAACAGAGCCAAGGTAAGTTCTCTTTTGTATCCCTTTCAAGCTTAAGTTGTTGTTTAGCGGTCCAGCTCGCATACTCGTACATTCCATGTACTGATGCCAGTTGGCCTACATCTTGTTATGATGCAGACGCAGGTACCCAGGATTAGCATCCAGCACGCCGTTGATCCAGTTGAGCACTCCAGAGTCAATGGTGAGCCTCCTTGCTTTTCGGAGGACTCGATTGTTCTGTTCTTTTAGTTTTGTTTTAGTAGGATGTTGCGGGGTCTGTCCCAACATCCATCTCAGTATTTTAGAGGCTTCATAGATAGCCAGTCAGTCAGTTAGTTTGAGTCTCTCTTTTGTGTATATGTATAAATATTCTATTTTGAGACTCGAGTTGCCTTTTTGGCCAGATTTGTATCATTTAAGTTGTCTTATGAGTAGGAAAACAGGGTGGGACGGGACATTTGAGTAATCGTTTAATGTCATGTTGTAAAAATGAATTTTTGCATGCTAAAGTTGTAGCCGAAGCTAAAAAAAATGGTACCACCCTTCCTGAAAATGTAGGAGTAGAGGGCTCTAATATGGTCCAAACACAATTAAATCCTTCTAATGTTTTTGGTTGTAGTATACAACGGTCATATAGTAGAGAAAAAGATCTTGAAGAATTAGCTAAAATGATTGTTGTTATGGGTTTGTCATTTAGTTTTGCTAAAAATCTCGGTTTTATTCATTATATTCAAATTGTGTATAATCCACATTTTAAAGGTTTTACTAGAAATACAATTAAAAAGGCTATCTTTGATTATCAAGCTCAACATTTTCAATATCTTCGTTGTTTATTTTATTATAACCATTGTAAAATAGCTATTACTTCTGATATGGGCCGTAGTGTAAATGGTAATGATTATTTCACTATTACTGCGCATTGGATTGATAAAAATTAAACTTTGCAAAAAAGAATTTTAGGTTATAAATGTTGTGAAATGCATAAAACCGTAGTTATATAGCTCAAACAATTATAGATGTTTTGCAAAACTATGGAATTTGTGATAAAATAAGTAGTGTCACATTATATAATGCTTCTAATAATAGAACTGCTGTTGAAATACTAAAACCGTCTCTTTGCCCTATTTATATTGATGGTTTTCATATTAGGTGTGTTGCACACATATATAATTTGATTGTTAGAGATGGTATAGCAATGTATGATGATGGTTGCACAAAAGTTGAAACTGCATGTCATTTTATTTTTAAATGTCAAGTTAAGTCTAGACGTAGAGATTTTGAAAATCATTGTCGTGAATTTAATCTTCCACCTAGAAAAATTCCAAAATCAGTGTGTACTAGATGAAATTCTTTATTTGAAATGCTTGAAGTTGCTTATGAATATAGGAAACCTTTACAAATGGTTTGGAATGCTCATAGTTCAAATATGACATATAGACTTGATGATAATGATTGGAATGACATAAAAGAACTTATAGAATTCTTAAAAGTTTTTTATTTAACTACAAAAAAAATATTTGCACTTTATTATCCAACTATTTGCTCTGTTTTACCTAATATTTGTGTTATTTCTAGTAAATTTTATAAATTCAAAAATAAACCAAGATTTGAAGAATCTGTTAAGAAAATTATTGAAAAATTTAAAAAATATTTTATTCTTATTCCTCAAATTTATTTAACTGCTTGTTTGTTAAATCCACATTACAAAGATGAAGGTGCATCACGAATGGTTGATAAAACATATTTTAATTTGGGTATTGATAGTGAAGATGATGAAACACCTAGTTGTCAAGATGTTAAAGATAGTATAAAAATTGAAGCTAGAAAATTGTACGGCTTGTATAATGAATGTAGTACATAACGAAGAGCCTTAAAGTTCTAGGAGTAGATATAATACTGAAGATGATATTGATGATATGATATATTGTATTATTGAACTTTCTCATAATGATATAATGATTTTGATGCATATATTAACCAAAATACAGAACCTACTACTATTGATCTTCTAGAATGGTGGAGCAATCATGGCCAAGGATTTCCAAAACTTCAACCGGTTGCTCGAGATGTGTTAGCTATTCAAGCATCTTCAGTAGCTTCGGAAGGCGCTTTTAGTGCAGCAAGATTTCAAATTGGAGAGCACAGATATTCATTAGCACCAGATAGCTTGGAGATATCCGTACTATTTAGAGATTGGATTAATGGCGAGAGAAGGAGTTATGGTCGTCCACCTTTACCGACCAAATTTGAAAATGACGTTGATGAAATAATGCAAGATTTTAGTGATGACGACATTGATGCAATGGAAGAACTAGCTAATCAACCAATTCCAGAGCATGTTACTAGAGAAATGTTAAATGATTTAAAAAAAAGATTTCCTTGGTAGCATGAACTATTAAACTTAAATGTCTATTAGTATGAGTATAATAATTCGAGGTATAATTCAAACAGAACCCTTCCTAAAAGGTGGCTGTGTAGATTAGATTTTTTAATACTCTACTAATTTTTGTAACTCAACTTGTACTATTTAATTAATATTAATAATAGTATAGGCTATTCACCTTAATTTTTTTTTATTATTGTCTTCAAAAGTTCAAATTTAACTTTTAAAGTGTGAAATTTAAACTTTTATAGTTTTAAAGTTTGAATTTAAATTTTCAAACTTTTAAAATTTAAAATTTAAAGTGTGAATTAAACTTTTATAGTTTTATAGTTTTAAAGTTTGAAATTTAAATTTAAATTTTCAAACTTTTAAAGTGTGAAATTTAAACTTTTTATAGTTTTAAAGTTTGAACTTTGAATTTAAATTTTCAAACTTTTAAAGTGTGAAATTTAAACTTTTTATAGTTTTAAAGTTTGAACTTTGAATTTAAATTTTCAAACTTTTAAAGGGTGAAATTTAAACTTTATAGTTTTAAAGTTTGAATTTAAATTTTCAAAGTTTTAAATTGTGAAATTTAAACTTTTATACTTTTAAAGTTTGAAAGTTTGTATTTAAAACTTTAAAAGTATAAATTTTTTGTGTAATGTTCCTAATTTTTTAATCTTAATAATTTTTTTTTAAATTATAACAGTTGGGACCCGATTTCCGGTCCGGTCCGGTCCGGGACGGGTACGCTGATTTTTTTCCGAGATTACCGGTTCCGGTTCGGTTCTGGCCCGTGGTGCCCGGTTCCGTTCTAGTTCCGGTCCGTCCTGGTCCGGTAGTCCCGGTTCCGGTCCCGTTGCCAGCCATACTTATGACCTTTCATTGTATTGAGTTATTCTGTTGAGTTAGGTTTTCGCTGAGTTAAGAAAGTCAGGCCAAGGGTTCGCTTGGGGCCAGCAATGGTCTCCGAGTGCCGGTCCCGCCCAGGGTGTAGGCTCGGGGCATGACATAAAATTTACATCTTGAGGTTCTAGTCAATTTAAAAGTTGGGTTCTTAGTTTTATAACCAAAATCATTTATATTTATTAAGAAATATCATATTTTTGTATTTTATAAATACATTTTTTAAAAATCAGATATGGGTAGGAAAGCTCTTCGAAAAAAAGTTAATTGCTTGATAGATAATGATGATATGGTGGCTCTTGAGAATTCTAAAATCTCGCCAATGAAAGAAAATCTCCCCACACAACAAGTGGAAGAACTTATTTATCGAGGTAATATAACTTTGTTCAGTATTGAATTTATTATGATTTTTTTTTCAATTAGATAAATTTACCTATTTATTTAATCATATATAACTAACGCAAGTTCAATAATTTCGTAGGAAATGTGGACACGTTAAGTGAGGTTGAAATTAATGGTGGTTGTTTTATATTTTCACCTTCTAGAAAATATGTGAATAGACATTTGAAGAAAACAAATATGGACATTGATTTTGTTAGTTACTTTGATTTGTTAGACGATTTAAAAAAGTATCGTAAATTTGATATTTTTGAGGGAGATAATTTTTTTTATTTGAGAGGTGATAGGGTTATTAATGATTATGATGGATTAGTTGAATGTGGTGATGATTCAGACGTTGGAAACATGATGGTTAGTTATAAAAATGCATAAAAAGAAGCTCATCGAAATTTATACGCTATCAAAAAATTATAATATTGTCATGAGTACCTCTCTTGGAGAACATGATCCTAGAGATAATGTATGTGAAGAAGTCGACCAAGTAATTATGGAAGAACATGAATTGGCGAATTCAGCAGGTAATTTTTATTTTTATTAATTTTTTTATTTTTATAAACATTTTAACTTGACATTATCTATTTAATCCTCAATTTTAGGTTCTAATATTGTGAAAAGAAAAGTCAGAGAACCCACACGGTGCACAAAAATAATCAACTTCCAAGAAGGAGAAAAACTAAATGTAGAATTTGATAAGGATTTTCAAGCTATTGGTATGAATGCAACCCAATTTACTTGATTTTTGGGTCAAACAGTTAGAAGTCGAAGTTATTGTCCTTTAAAAGTAAATGGTTGGAAAAAGATTGAGCAAGGCAAAATCGATCATATGTGGAATATTATTTTGCTAAGAAAAGCATTTATTTTAACTTTGTATGAATTAACAGTTATTGAAACATATGATCATAAATCTATGAATGTATATTTGTTAGGAAGAATTCAATTTTGATGTGTCTGAGGGAAAAAGAGACCCAATTTTTGGTCATATGAGTGATCTCTACAGAGACTATAGACAAAAACTGAAAAGAAAGTATTTCGATTCAAAATCAACTTATCAACTTTGCTTGCGGAATAAGCCCAAACATTTTGGTGTGGATGAATGGAAATATTTGGTCAACCTTTGGAGTGATGCTGACTTTCAAGTAATTAAATTAAAATTAATTAGTGATTTTAAAATTATTATTTGTTATAGTAGTTTTTTAATCTATTATAGAAACTAATGTTAATTATTTTATTTTTTTTATATTTTTCTCATAAGAGAAGTTTGCAAAACAAGACAAATAGATCGAAGCGTTCCTTACCTCCATATATTGGAACCAAAAGTTATGCAAGACTTAGACATGAAATGCTAAATATTATAATATTTAGATTAAACTTTGAAGAATTATATTAGATTATCTAAATTCTTCGAATGATAATAATTATTATTTTTATAGGAGAAAGATGGAAAAACACCTTCTCGTGTTGACGTTTTTATGGAATCTCACAAGAGAAAAAAGGGAAAACAAGTTGATGTTTTTCAACAAGATGTCATTGTAAGTTCAATATTGTGTTAGCCTTCTTTATTTCTTTAAAATATATATATATCTTTATTAATTTTTTTATAATTGTAGGATCAATTTAAAAAGCAGCAAGAAAAAGGAGAAATTTCTTTAAATGATGATGATATCTTCGAAAAAGTACTTGGGATAGAAAAAAATGGATATCTTCGTGCATATGGTCCGGAAAAAAGTATTAGCGAATACTTTGGTTGTAGACCAACAAAGGTACAACTCATAAAACAGCGTGTGAAAGAAGTTAAAAGGGAAGCGAAGGAACAAATTGTAACGACCCGTTTGGTCGTTTTGAGTACTAGAGCTTTTGATTTCATAAAATACTTTCTGGTTAAATGGGTATTTTGGACTATTCGTAATTATAATTATGAAATTAGTGGGATAGTTTTAATAATTTATTAGTTGGTGGTTAAAGAAAAAAACAGTAAAATAAATAGTGGGTCACTTTTAACACTTTTATGGTTGAACTTATATAATAATTAGGGAGTAAATATTCTGTAGAAAAAAAAAAGGGTTGAGACGAGAGAAAATCACCTGTGGACGAACAACGTGGAAAATTTCTTTATGCGGCATCAGGTAAGCAAATTTTCAATTGAACTTTATTCCTTGCTAATGTTGATGAATTACATAGATATAGTGATAATATTATTGATATTAAATTGTGGTAGAAGAGATGAAATTGTAAACTTAATTGCCAAGGTTGGTTGCTGCACTGTAACGCCGTTATTGTTAGGATTATTACTTACATGGTGAGTGACATTAAGGGCCAAATTTAGGACAATGGTGGATAGTTAATGGTTGGGGTAGGGAATTTATATTATTTTAATGTTATGGTTAGAATTAGATTATTTTAATGTTAATTGGAAAGAGGCGAACTGAAAATTCCTCTATGTACCCGTGATTGCCAATTTGAAAATTGAAACATTATGACCAATAAGAAATTAAAGAAGTTAATGACTAATTAATGATTTTCTGGTGATCAATTAAGAGTTAATTAGAATTGTAAAATGAATTTGGAATTTCGGTCAAGGCTTTAGGCGTTATTTCAGTGTTGAAGTTACGGGTTATGCCTTTGGTTTTAGGTATGGAGTTTTCTTATGGTTATCACATTATGACTCAAGTATTCATATGTTGGTATAGATAATTAAATATTACGTGTACTATATTATATGAATGTCATTATATTAATTTATTTGTAGGAACCAAGACTTAACCTTAAGCTTGAATATAAGAAATAGAAGACTTGATATACCAATTGACCTCAAGATTAGAAACTTGAATATAGATTTTTGCGGATCTAGGCTAGAAGTATAGCATGATGGATGTCCATGAACTTGTTTGTTTACGAATATTGTATACTTGATAGATTGGAAATGTTTCGAGGCATTGAGGAAAGGAAAATCGTTGGAGAAGTAGTTTGCTCGACTTCGATTCTTCGGTGGAGGTAGGTTATGGTTTATTCTATTTGATAGATAAACTCTTAATAGCGATTGATATGCATTGAATGATACTGTGAAGTTCTCTATGTATTTGATTGTGTGATTGTGTGGCTTGGTTGTGTGATTTGTGATTGGTCTAAACTCTTGAGACCGTGAGATTTATAATCTGAAAACCTCTCTATCGAAGTGATACCTTGAATAAAGAAGGCTTGATGTAATATTATTAATGAATTGAAAAGTGGTGATAATAAATGATAAATTAATAATATTATTAGATCGGAGTGTCACATTCCGACACGGTATTTTTGGATCGAAGTGTCACGTTCCGACACGGTATTTTTGGATCGGAGTGTCACGTTTCGACACGGTATTTTGGATTGGAGTGTCACGTTCCGACACGATATTATTGGATCGGAGTGTCACGTTCCGACACGGTAACATTAAAGGAAAAAGATATTGAATTAGCTTAATGTACTCAATCTCAATGAACACATTTCCCAAATGAGTGTGATGTGGAGGCATGAGTCCTCGTGTGTGTGCTTGATATTGTGATTGATTACGTACTTACTTCAACTGTCACTTGTTAATGTTGTTGTTTCTTATCACCTACTAAGTGCTATAGTTGACTTTATACTATATTCATTGTATATTAGTTTCTATTTTGGGTTGGCCGATGATACCTACTCAGTACATGTTGCCCCTATTGAGCCCTACTTGTATTTTTCTTTGTTTTCCTTTTATGGAGTGCAGTGAGTGTACCAGCGAATTTTACTCGCCCTCAGCTCTAGCCAGTCTCAGCATATCAGGTTTAAGGGTGAGCTATTTATTTGGCTTGTGCTAGATTCTCTCGGTCATGACTTGTTGTCCATAGTTTTCGGACACAAATTACTTTATTTCATTTATTTCGGTGTCTTTAATACTCTTAGACTTAGTATTTAGAGATTAGATGTCCTTGATGTGATGACTTTCAGATTTTGGGGATAATATGTAATAGACTTTATAGGTTTATTTGATTGGTTACTTTAATAAGTTTTGGAGCTTCCGCGTTATTGTTGTTATTCGTAGTTGAATTATTGGTATATGTTGGGGTTTAGATTCCTTGGTCGCCCACTTAGGAGGTTAAGCGTGGGTGCCACTCACGACTTGTTTTGGGTCGTGACGCAAATTGAAGAAATGAAGAAAGAAACAAACAATAAATTAGAAGAGTTGAGTAAAAGATGGGAATAAAAATTTCTAATGATGATGGCAGCTCAAAGTCAACAATCGAATGATCCAAATCTAACCATAAGTACTTTATATTATCTTTTTATATTAGTGTTTTGATACTATGTAATCTCTTTTAAGAAAACATATATATATTGACAATTAAATTTTATTTTTTAAATAAATACTTTATTGTACTTTTTTTTAATTCAATTTGTCATTGTTATTGCAGCTTTTGGAGAAGTGATGAAAGCACCTAAGTGATGGAAATATGAACAATTATTTTTTCTCTTGTAAAAGTACATTTCTTATGTTTGCGTAGAATAATGTTTCACTATTTTGAATGACATTGTTGATCTTTTATTACTTTTCTCTAATATATTATATTCATTACCCCATTTAAGATATTATGGTATCATTATTTATAATTTTCATGTTAAAAATAAATTCGCACATACATAAATAATGAATTACTAGTGTGTCAAATTTTTCAATTAGTTGCTATAAAAAATTTAAAGTTGTAGCTAAACATACAAAACTGCCACGCAAGTGATAACATGTTTTCACATTTTTTATTTTCGTGGCAAATGAAGAATTTTTTTTTGCTACAATTTATATTCTGTAACTAAAAAGTGTGAATTTTAGCTATGTGATTTTGAATTTGTAGCTCTACATATATTACTATAATTGTCACGTCCATGAGCATAGCTAAAAAAAATTACTTTTCATAGTAAATGAATATTCATTTTGCTTCAATGCTATATATTTCATGGCTAATTGTATCAATTCTCAGTTATAATATGAAATGTTTGTGACAAGTACTTAAATTTATAGCTATAAATATTTATTTCGTAGCTAAATACAAGCATTGTTGCCACGAGACTAAGCTACAGCACTAGCCATAAAATGTAAGTTTGTGTGGCAAATAAATTAATTTTTTTTGCTACAATACAACATTGTGTGGCTACAATATGAAGATAGCTACAAATTTTGTTTATCATGGCACAACAATAAAATTACTTGTCATAAGCATATTTTTCGTGAAAACTTTTTTTTCCAATGCAGCTACAACACATTTATTTATGGCAATAGATATAAATCCTCAGCCACGCAACATGTAAAGTCTGTAGCTAATTATTAGCCACGCTACATCTTGCTACGAAAGAAAATAATGTAGCTAAAGTGTTTAGCCACGAAAAATTTTATATTTAGCTATAATGTATTTTGTAGCAATAGATGTCTTTTCTTGTAGTGGATCTCATAAAAATAATTATGCAGTGATTATATTAGCTTATATATGTTGTTAATAATATTTAAAAATATTACAGAATAACTAATATAAGAATTGTTATGCCGGTGTTTAATAATCAAATTGGTATACGAGTACATTCTGCACTACGTTTTAACTTAATATGACACCAAGAACTCTTGTATTACTAATGCATGAATTATTTTTTCTCGTATGGCCAACCAAACACTATATCTCTTTGACAAATTTTATGTTGAGATTAATTATAGACATGTTTTGTATTAGAATAGGAGAGGGGACCTTGTCCATGCCAGTGCTAATACTATATATCCCTATCAATACTATTTTTTGTGCTGAAGCAATAGCCATAGAAGATGGATTGCCTATTGTGTGAGCTATCATCTAATGCTTTGACTATATAAACTCATTCGTTAATTAATTATAAGTGGGTATCTCTACCCTCTTATAGTTAAGCAATGTCAATATGTCTAGACTCTAGACTATAAATTTCATATTTTCTTTGCCTATACATAATTAGGTGTGTGCATGTAATTACACACAATTATTACAGAAAGAGACTCTTGGTTATATCTAGTACCCAATAAGCTACTTTTATATTAAGAAGAAGGTATTAGGTTAAGTTTCTAAGTGGTTCAAACTAGTTCATAAGCATATATTTTTTTTAAGCTTATCATATAGTTGACAAATACTAAAAGTGCTTATAATCCGAAATCAACCATGTTTGGCTCGCGCTGGTCCAAAAAATAGAAGGAGCTTTTATTTTTATTTATCAATATCCATCTACTCAGGCTTTCACCCAAACAACAGTTCTGAACGAAATTAGAAATTACACATCCACTCTTTTTATTTTCACTACATATATATAGTAGACATTTCAAAGCACACTCATTAACCACACCACATAATATTATTTCAAGTACATATATTTATGTATCACTTGATGTGGTAACTCTCAATATCTTTAGTGATATTGAGACACAATTCCATGAAAGTGTGTGGATCTGGCACATTTGCATTCGTCTTTTCATATTCGATGATCCAAGTAACTAAGTTGTTTTCACCCTTTGTCTCAACATGAATAGTGAGGTAAAATGATTTGTAATACTCTAACATATCTCCTTCAATCATCTATTTTTTAACCAACTTCTTTTCTTCATCTATTTCTTCAATAACTTCCTTTGCCACCATCTCTTTCCCATCTGCAAACAAATATATATAGTAAAAAATTCATACAACTAATTTCGTTTATAAATGATTGAGCGAGTTGGATTGAATTTGGACCAATTAAAAACGGTCTGAATCAATAGAAGTGTTGGATCCAATTCATGAATTGATTAGTTTGAGCAATATAATGTGTTATTTATTAGTTTGAGTTAGATATAAAAAAAATTTAAGAGCTATATAATGCGACGAAAATCTATATAAGTGGATCCAACAATAAATATTGAAACCAAATATAATACGGATTTACCATGGGTGAATTTCCATAACCTAACAGAGTCAATAGTGCCCAATTCACCTTCATGAATATCCACTTTTTGTATCTTATCAGGGCATATGTTGCACATATGATGTGGTTTGTACATAATTATTTCATGGAACACATCTCCATCACACTTGATGTTTATCTCAGAAACCAATTTACCTTCAAGACTCATTTTTCTTTAAGTTTATAATAACAATTGTGTGGTTCATCATTACATGATGAGTAGTTCTGCCTTTATATAGTTACACAGTGTCAATTTGGTATTATTTTTTTTCGCTATACATATTTAGGTTTGTGCATGTAACTAACTACACACAATTATTACAGAAAAAGATTATTGGTTATAGGTAGTACCCAATAATCTACTTTTATATTAAGAAGGCATTAGGTTAAATTTCTAAGTGGTTCAGACTAGTTCATAAGCATATTTTTAAAGCTTGTCATATAGTTGGCAAACACTTATAATTCTCAAGTGCTTATAATCCGAAATCAACCATAAGTTGGTCATTTTAAATTTATGGTTTTAGAGCTTATAAGCACTTTTAATTTGACCAATCACTTTACAATTTAACCTTTTCTATTTTTTTGTACTCCCTAAAATGTTCTTCCTAGAATATAACTTTGAATTATCCCTTTATTTTATTTCCTTCATTTGTTCTTTTTATGTGTAAATACTTTTAAATTATTTTTTTAAATAGATTTAACGACATTAATTCAGTCATTATTTTAGAAAAAAAAGCTTATCAACATTATTTAACCAAACACATTATTTGTTTATTATCAATTTGAGCACCCTACGCGTAACCACTTGTTTATAAAAGAAATGATGCCTACCCCCACCCCCCACCCCAACCAAACTCTATATCTCGTTTGCAAATTTTATGTCGAGATTAATTATAGACATGTTGTTTTAGAATTGGAGAGGGGACCTTGTGCATGCCAAAAAAATTTGGCAGATTAAATTAGGACTATTATTATTGAGAAGATGAACTAACTGACATTTTTCTTAACCAACCACCAACCAAATTAGTTTTATTCCTCTTTTCATTTTTGCACAACTAATTACATCTATATAATAACGTGTTCAAACTGAAGTATAAGTCATATGAATTAAAGTATTTTTTACCTTCAGCAATGACTTTTCACCACAATCCATCTTTTTTCTTGTTATTATAACTCTGCCTGAGCTTCCTAAGCCTGAATTGCAACATCTTCCTGAAAGGCATAATACATAAATATGTATATGCCCTTTAACTTGGCCTCAAATCACATTTATGTCCTTCAACTTTGGGTGTGCACAAGTAGACACTTAAACTTGTATAAAGTTGAACAAATAGACACACATATCCTACATGGCATCCTACATGTCATTTTTTGTCCTATGTGGTGTCCTACGTGTGTTGTTCCACGTAGGACTTATGTGTCTACTTGTTCAAGTTTATACAAGTTTAATAAGTGTCTACTTATGCATACCCAAAGTTGAAGGGCATAAATGTGAAATGAAGCCAAGTTAAAGGACACATTTATGTATTATGCCTTCATGAAATCCCAACTTTGCCTAAGCCTGAATTCCCTGAAATTCAAAAACCCGACCTGCCAACTCTGCCAATGCCCGAATTTCCAGAAATCACAAAGCCTGAACTTCCGGCGTTGCCAAAACTCGAGATTCCTTCCATTCCTAATTATAAGCCTGAATTGCCAACTTTGCCAAAACCATAAATCCCACAAGTGCCTAAAAAGCCTTGAGCGCGTGGCATATGAAATTTATCTTTCCCTTATTGAAGTAACATAGTTAAAATGTAACATTTCATTATGTAGTGTGATCATGTATGTTTGCCTAATATAATGTTCTTGTGTTTTGGAAGGATTATTTATGTGATTGATTATGTAGTTGTCCTGTCAGCAGTTCACTAATATAATGTTCTTGTGTTTCTAGTGGTACAATACACACATCGTTTATGTTATTTGAAAACTTCAAATCTTTGAGGTGGTTCTTACATTAGCTAATTTTGTAGGTCCCTATCACTACTAAAAAAAACTAAAATTGGCTATGGACAAATTCTGCAGCTAAATAATAAAATTTATCGTTGATCCTATTTAACAAAATTTTGTAGTTCCCTATAACTATTAAAGTTCGATACTAATGTGTGTCCTCCGCACCCTCTTGTCTAGGGTCATATCATCGGTAACCTGAAGTTGCGTCAATTCTTTGTCCTATCACTTCAGTCAACCTCTACCTCTCCCCAGTACTACTTCAGTCAACCTCTACCTCTCCTTGTACCCTCAATAACCAACCTCTCGCACCTCCTCACGGGTGCGTCTAATCAGTGGCGGAGCCATATGTAGTTAAGGGGTGTTGTTCGACACCCCTTCGTCGGAAAATTACATTGTGTAGCTAGAATATTTTTTTTATATGTATATATATTACATATTGACACTCCTTGACTTCTATACGATTTTATTTCTTTATATTTTGACACCTCCAGGCGAAATTCTAGCTCCATCTGCGTCTAATCATCTCATCTTTACATCTCCATACCATCTCAATCTCGCTTTCCTCATCTTGTCCACCACAAATTGATCCTAGTAAGACCACACATCCACCTCAACATCCTCATCTCTGCTATAGGCATAAGGCATCTTATGGACATGGGAATTCTTGAGTAGCCAACCTTCAGTCCCATAAAGCAATGTCGTTCGAATCACCAAAAAAAATATCCTTATTTGACCGGATTAAAAAGAGACTTTATAGAACTTACATTTGAGTTTCAGCGGTACCTTCTTATCACACAAGACTTCAGAGGCAAGTCTCCACTTCATCCACACCACACCAATACAATGTGTGATAGCATCGTCGATGTCCCCACTCCTTGAACTATAAAACCCTAAGATACCTAAATCTATATCTCTTAAAGATATTTTAATTATGTAATTATTTTAAAATATAATTATATTTAGTAGAGATGATAGTTGTTTAATTTCTATAGCTATAGTTAGTTTTTCCTTCTTTTTTATAGAAGAAAGTACGATAGGATATATTTTTTTTATTTTTTATTTTTATACTATTTTTCTTCTTCAATCCCCTTTATAAAAAAAAATGGTACAGTTGAAAGGAAAATACATACATTGGCTAATTTCCAGCATAGAGAAAAAGAAAAGAATAAGAAAAGGGAAACTCTTATGCAACCCAAATAGTAGCTTTTATTTATATTATATAAGCAGAATTTTACAAAATAGAAATTACATATCCACTCCATTTATTTTTGTTACATATATATAGTAGATATTTCGAAGCATATTCATTAATAACACCACACATTATTCCAAGTACATATACATATGTATCACTTAATGTGGTGAGTCTCAATATCTTTAGTCATGTTGAGAGCAAATTCCATATATGTGTGTGGATCTGGCACATTTGCATTCTTCTTTTCATATTCAATAATCCAAGTAACTAAATTGTTTTCACCTTTTGTCTCAACATGAGTAGTGATGTAAAATGATTTGTAATCCTCCAATATATCTCCTTCAATTATCTTTTTTTTAATCAACTTCTTTTCTTCATCTATTTCTTCAACTATTTCCTTTACCACCTTCTCTTTCCCATCTGCAAAAAAAAATAAAATTAAAAAATAGTAAAGATTCCATACTACTAATTTCATTTTTGAATGATCGATGATTTGGATTGAATCTGAACAGGTTAAAAATGATTTGAATCAATATAAGTGTTGGATCAAATTAATGACCCTTATATATATATATATATATATATATATATATATATATATCTATATTACCTTAAAGCATGAACTCCTAAATTGAATGTTAAATTACTATAATATCCCTAACTTAAGTTGTGACTTTTTCGATAAGTTGTGACTTTTTTCAAAGTGTTGTGATTTTCGATGAGTTGTGACTTTTCAAAATAGTTGTAACTTTTTCAATAAGTTGTGACTTTTCCAAAGAGTTGTGACTTTTTCAATAAGTTGTGACTTTTCCAAAGAGTTGTGACTTTTTCAATAAGTTGTGACTTTTCCAAAGAGTTGTGACTTTTTCAATAAGTTGTGACTTTTCCAAAGTGTTGTGACTTCTCGAAAAGGTCATGATTTTTAAGATAAGACACAAAAGATGTTTGTTCATATTAGCCTTTGTTGACTATAAATTGAGGGTTCCTCTCATTTTTCAACAATAATTTTTTCTAATCTTCTACTCTTCTTCTTCTTGCATTTTAATTTTTTTTGTATAATTTATTTTCGTTGAGTGAGTTCGAAGTTTAGCGGAATATGAGGTACCACTATTCTGATGAAGTAAGTCATTCTATCCTAAGAGGGTACATTCCATAACCTCGAGTACTTGAGGAAAATAATATAATTTTGATGATATATTAATTATTTTTTGCTTAATATATACATTAGTTTGTAATGTTCCAATATATGAAGTTAACATGATGTAGTCTAAATTTATTTGTTTTTTTAACAATTTCTCTTTTGATGTAGATATATGCTTCTGGATATTTTTTTCCAAAATTTAGAGAATGGTCACGATTTGTTTTTGATGCTCAAGACAAAAGAATAACTTTATTTATTAATGCTACTTATGTAATTTAGACTCTCAGGAAGTTTGCTTCAAAATAGTTATTACTATATAAACATTGCCCTTTTGTTTTATTTATTTACTATTTCTTAATATTTCATTATTTTAGACGAATAAAAGTTCATATGACTTGTAATAACGCCGGTTGAAGTTTATATTAGTTTAATTTTTATTATTTATTTAATAGCTAATTTTATGAAATAAATATTTTCATTAATGCAAATATTTATTTATATTTGGGTAGGTATTTGTATTTAAATTAAAGTATTATATATGTCACAAATGTATTATCAAGTTAACGAGATCTTCTAACTTCAAAATATATTATTTTAAAATGTTCCAAGTTCTTTTTTTAAATAAAAAAAAAAAGTCACAACAATAGTGAAAGTATTTGAATATATAAAATGTAGTTGTTCTCTTCAAATGTTTAAATGACATCTAAACAATTTAACGTAGAATACACATGCAAAGCACATCTGCTTAGATGACAACAAAAATACAAAACAAATATTGTCTATCAGGTAATATTAGTGAAATAAGACTAATTACATGATTGAGCCTCACCAAATTGAATTAAATATATACATAATTGCATTTAACTAATAAATTTTTTCATTGACCATCTTCATAGGTTTGCATGAATAAGAGATATATCTGACGATCCACATAGAACATTCACAAAAGAATCTGCAATATTATTTTTTGCTAAGCATATTATTCAAATCTTCACTTAAATAAGCAATACTATTTACTAATAACATATATTTTTTAAATTGATCATCACGTGCAACGCACGTGTCAGAAAACTAGTATATATATATATGTTATTCTTATTCTATCATGTAAGAAATATAAAACTAAAACAAATTAATAAAGACTAAAACTAATGGACCATATTCTACCAGAAAACAATAAATATTAAAATCAAATATAATGTATGTTTACCATGGGTGAAGTTCCAGGAACTAACAGAGCCAACAGTGCCCCATTCACCTTCATGAATATTCACATTTTGTATCTTATCAGGGCATATGCTTGACATATGATGTGGTTTATGCCCTAAAATCTCATGAAAAACATCTCCATCACACTTGATGTTTATCTCAGAAACTAACTTTCCTTTAAGGCTCATCTCTCTTATATATATCAAAAAGTTATAATAACAAGTGTGGTTCATCATTACATGAGTATCTCTGTCCTTTTATAGATAGACAATGCCCATATGTCTAGACTCTAGACTAAAGTTTTGTATTTTTTCTTTGCCTATACATAATTAGGGAAGTTTTGACCAAAATAAGCTATTTTAAAAACCAATTCACCAAACTAATACGCTTTTTAATTTTTTTACAAAAGTAGTATAAACGTACTTCATGGTAACGTTTTAGGTTATTTTTATTTTAAAAATTCAACGGACAAAAACTGACGGAGATGACGACGTTAAATGAATAAACGTTACTGTGAGTAACGCTTTAGGTGTAAAACGTTAGTCATGATAACATTTATTGAGAATCCAATCATGTCAACCATGCAAATGCAGAATCAAATCCTGCAAATTTAAAACGTTACTCACAGTAATGTTGTGAGTAAGTTTTAGGAGTAAAACATTACTATTTTACTAAGAATCCAATCACGGGTCTTCGACTCCTGCAAATTTAGAATAAATCCTGCAAATTTAGCTATAAAACGTTATTCATAGTAACGTTTTACCTCAAAAAACGTGACTGTCAGTTACAACACTCTGTTAAAGTAATATTCCTCCATTTTTTAAAATGACCACATGTGATTATAAAATAAATGTTGTAAGGAATGTTTTGCATATTCCAACAATATTCAACAAAACTTTTACTTGTGTTGCCCATTATTAAAATAATATTCACAAAACTTCATCAGGTATGAATTAAATAAGTCAAGTTTATCATATTATTAAGAGATTTTTTAAAAATAATATTAATAAATTAGAAAAATAATTTTAAAGCTATAGTAAGAACTTAACATAATATGAGTAACATTTTATAGTTAAATTTGCAGGATTTATTCTAAATTTGCAAGAGTCGAAGACCCGTGATTGGATTCTTAGTAAAATAGTAACGTTTTACGCCTAAAGCGTTACTGTGAGTAACGTTTTAAATTTGCAAGATTTGATTCAGGGTTGACGTGATTGGATTCTCAATAAACGTTACTCACAGTAACATTTATTCATTTAACGTCGTCAGCTCCGTTAGTTTTTGTCCGTTGAATTTTTAAAATAAAAATAACCTAAAATGTTACCATGAAGTACGTTTATACTACTTTTGTGAAAAAATTTAAAAGTGTATTAGTTTGGTGAATTAGTTTTTAAAATAGCTTATTTTGGTCAATGCTTCCATAACTAGGTGTCTGTATGTAATTACACACAATTATTACAGAAAAAAAAGACTCTTCCTTATATCTAGTAATAACTAGTACTTATTAGTACACAATAAGCTACTTTTATATTAAGAAGGTATTGGGTTAAGTTTAGGGAAAATGCATAAGTACCCCCAACTTATGCCCGAAATCTCAGTGACACACTTATACTATACTAAGGTCATATTACCCTCGTCCTTATTTTATAAATAATTTTCTACCCCTTTTTGGCCTATGTGGCACTATCAACCAGATAACTTGAAAGAATTGTCAACACGCGTTGGGCCCAGAAGATAATGCCACATAGGACGAAAAGGGGTAGAAAATTATTTATAAAATAAGTTCGGAAGGGTAATAGGACCTTAGTATAGTATAAGTGTGTCTCTGAGATTTCGAGCATAGGTTGGGGGTACTTATGCATTTTCCCTTAAGTTTATAAATTGTTCAAACTATTTCATAAGCATATTTTTTAAGCTTTATCATATAGTGGGCAAACACTAAAAGTGTTTATATTATAAGCCGAAATCAATCATAACTTGGTCATCTCTAATTTATGTTTTTACAGTTTATAAGCACTTTTAATTTAACAAATCATTTTACAATTTTACCTTTGCTATCATTTTGTACCCCCTAAAATGTTCTCCCTAAAACATTAACTTTGAATTTCTCTTTATTTTATTTCTGTCATTTGTCCTTTCTATTTGAAAATACTTTTAAATTGCCAGAATTCCCAAAGCCTAAATTGCCAGAATTCCCAAAGCCTGAAATTTCGAAACCTGAGCTGAGCGCGTGGCATGTGAAATTTCTCTTCGCCTTATTGAAGTAACATTGATCATATGTGTTTCCCTTTGTTGTGATAAAATCATTTCCAGCTCTCTGTTTTGGAAGGATTATTTATGTAATTGTTATGCCATCAATTTACTAATATAAGGTGACTTTTACCTTAGCTAATTTTGTAGTTCCCTATCACTACCAAAAATAGGAAACTGTTGAAGGACAAATATATTCTTTAGTTAAATAGTAAAACTCAACACTAATTCTATCTAGCTACGAATTATCAAAAAAAAAAAAAATTATTGTTAATTACGAGCAATTTAGCGATCATGAATCATCTAGATTTTTGTAGTGTATTCATTTGCATTGAAATCTCTTATTGACTCTAGAATGTGATACTCCCTCTGTCCTTAATTACTTGTCCATTTTTCCTTTTATAGATGTCCCTAATTACTTGTCCATTTTGACAAATCAAGAAAGGACAATATTTTTTACCTATTATATAACCTCAATTAATTACTTTGAAAAAGGTAGAACTTTTTGAAAATCTTAAATTTTTAATTCGTCCACTTCATAGTTAATATGGGTAAAATGGTAAACTCACTATGTCAATAATTGTTTTCTTAATAGATGTGCTAATTCAAAAGTGGACAAGTAATTAGGGACAGAGGGAACATTTCAATATGCAACATTGCTTATCCATTTTAAAATTTTAAAATATTTTTTTTGTAAAAATTTACAGTTGTCACGTCAATAAATAAGTACCAAATATAATATTTTGGGGAATCATGACTATGGAAGCTAACTTAGCTAAGTTGAGTGACTTTTGAAAGACAAAACAAAGTTGAGCGACTCTTAAGGCCATTTGGGACATATGTAAAGATGATTATTAAACATTCAATCACCTAAATAACATAATGTTAGATTAATTAGGTAATACTTGTTATACATGTTAGATTAATTAGGAGGTTATTGTTGAGAAGATGAACTAACATAGTTTTTTCATACCAAACCACAACCAAAGACTAATTCTCCATATTTTACACTTTCACTATATAAACTTGTTTGAAGTGAAGTATAATGCATAATCAACAAAAACATAAATTACTAATCTTGAAGCATTTATCACCTTTATACAATGGCTTATAAGTATACCCCATCTTTTTTCTTGTTATTATTTGTCACTTTGTTTTTAACAAGTAGTTATGTGATTCAAGCAGAATCACGCAATCTTCTTGAAGTAACTATCCCTGAGAGGCGAGCAAGATTGGGAGAGGGAGGAGAGAGGTGAGCGAGAGAGGGCAGAGAGTGGGATAGAGGTGAATTGTAGATGTATATTGGTTAAATAATTGTATATTATACATACACATTTGTATATATGACATCGAGATTGGGAGAGAGAGGAGAGAGACGAGCGAGATTGGGAGAGGGAAGAGATAGGCGAGCGAGAGAGGGCAGAGAGTGGGAGAGAGGTAAATTGTTTGAGAAAGTTATGCCCTATGGAAGTTAGGCTGTTGGATTAAGGAAATGTCCAAAACCGGGATTTTAAAGGGTATTTTAGTATTATCACTACCCTATTATTTTAATCCGATTTTAGGAGTTTAATAGGGGTCAAGAGTGAACTTAGTCAGTTTTAGAAAAATCAGAATTTCCACGCTAGGGCTAAGGAGAAAGGAGAAGAGAAAAAAGGAAGAAGAAAGGTGTAATTTCATCAAGAACGTTGGTATTTTCGCTAAGGATTTGCTTCAATCAGGTATGTGAGTCTCTCATAATGTTGGGTTTGTTCACCCACGTCCCAAGCATGTTTGATTCTGCGTGAATTCATTCTAAAAAGATAGGAATTTTAATGTTTGCTAATTGTTCTTGAAACTATTATTGTTCTTGAACATGAGTTGAGATTTAGGAGTTTCTTGATGTTAAAGTGATGTTTCTTGAGTTCTCCGAGTTAGATCCTTGTGTATATGATTTGGGTGCATGAATCTAAAGTGAATTAGAGAAAAAGAATCGGGTTAAAATGATTTAGGATCAGAAAACGAGATCAGAAACTCGTCAGACGCTCCTGGGGAGGGTTAGGCGCGTTGCACCCCCATAGCGCCAAGAGGCTGGGGCGGCGCACCTGTAGTGCGCCCAAAACAAGCCCCAATAAATGGAGTCTGGCGCGGCGCACCAGGGACGCGCCCTGATCGGCGTTTTTCATCCGTTTTTCATCGATTAACCTATTTAAGTTATTCTAAAGTGTATTAACACTTTCCATTGATTCTAACTACTCTAAATGACTTCTAAACATCTAGAAATCATCCAGAAACATAAATCAAGACCTTGAATTCATAAATTCAAATTCAAGGAAAGTCAAGACCTAAGTCTAAGAAGTTCTCAGAGTCTTTTCAAGAAGTCTTTTGCAAATGTTTTTAACTTTGTTTTAAGACTTAAAGTTCAAGTTGAGTAAAGACCAAAGAGTAAAGGTTTGAAGTGCATTTTCTTCAAAGAAGTATATGGGGACTATGTATTCCCAAAGAGTTTAAAATGTTTTCACATTTAAATAAAAACGGAAACTGAGATTTCCAAAGAGCCTTCGAGCTATATTTCAGAAAAGAATAATAGCTTTCTAAATGAAGCAAGCAGGGAAACTGAGATTTGCAAGATAGCCTTTGAGCTAAGTTTTTGAGCACTAATCTCAAATCACAGAAGAAGTATGTTTTTAAAACATAAGAGCCAGTATATTTTGGGAGTAGTATTGAGCACCGAGTTGGGGACGAGTATGAGTTCAGATAACTTACGTCACTATATATCATGTAGCCACCATGGGTAGAAAAGGGTCATACTTTTTAGAGGAATCCTTTACGCAATAGACTAGTGGATCCATTTGGCAGTCCAGGTCCTATACCTTTGGCCGGGTATAGGATGCGCTGGCAGCGTGAGGTAGATCACTTTATCATCACTATAGCTCTTACGTGATGGTTGTCGGTTAGAGAAACTCCCACAAAAGTTATTGTATTTTTATATACATCAGTTCATTGTATTTTTTTAAATACATCTCAGAGTTAATAATGTCTTTGCATACACAGAGTTGATATCATGTTTTTAAACAACTTTTATTTATATTGCACTTGCTTTTAAACTGCTTTATATTGAAATGAGTTTAGTCATGTTGAGTTGAGTTGAGCCAGGTAAGTTCTTCAGTTTCTCTCAGATTCTTTCAAGCCAATGTTGTTTTAGCACTCCAACTCGCATACTCGTACATTCAATGTACTGATATCAGTTGGCCTGCATCTATTATGATGCAGACACATGTAACTAGGATCGGCATTCTGGCGTAGCGTTGACCCAGTGAGCAGTTCAAAGTCTGTTGGTGAGCCTCCTTGCTTTCCAGAGGATCCATTTCATTGCTTTCTAGTTTAGTTCATTAGGATGTTGTGGGATCTGTCCCAACATCCATCTCAGTTGTTATTATAGGCTTCATAGACAGTCAAATGTTAGTCCTTTGAGTCTTTTCAGTATCATTTCTTATTGTTAAGACTTGGGTTGCCACTTTTGGCCAAGTTAAATGTTTAATTCTTTTAACATTGTAAGTTATATTATTAAGCTATTTGAGTAAGTTCATTTGATCATTGTATTAATGTTTAAGTCTTCCGCTGAGTAAGTAAGTCAGGCAAGGGTTCGCTTGGGGCCAACAATAGTTCTCGAGTGTCAGTCACGCCCAAGGTGTAGGCTCGGGGTGTGACAGTTGAAAATACATCGCCTCCTCATTGATTAATGCTTTCATCTTGAAACAAATAGCAATAGAGACAAAATGCTGCATCTTTTGTTGCACTATACCCCAATCAATCATACTCACGAAACCATTCAGAATCAAAATGACGTGAGTCACCATAAAAATAAAATGACCGAGGAAATTGATAATTTGAGGTCGAAAAAGACCATTTTGAAGATACACTCTTCTTATTGCATCACAGTCATTCAGATGATATTTTCGAATTGGAAACCTTTTCCGGGATCAAAATTTAAGTAAGTTAATTAAATTAACTCTTTCACTTTGTTGTCCTTGTTCCAACTCATTAGCGTTTTCTTCTTCTAAGTCAAAATAATTTTGAGATGTTGAACTTGATTTTAAAAGCTTCAAAGCTACTTTGGAATAATATCTCTCCATTGAATTGACTTGAATTACAAACTCAAATAAATTAGATAACTTTAAACAATTTCAAGAAATTTAATCCATAAAAAGTTGATGAATATTCAAGAAATTTCAACTAAAACTATAAAGATGGGAGATAAAAAGAATAGTGAACTTACAATTAAGAGAAAGCCGTAGTAGCATCAAGCCATCAACACAACAACATTTGCAATTTGCATACTCAGAGGTTTCTTTTCAACTTAGGTTTTACTTTATAACTTATTATTATGTCCAATTCCGATTTGAACAAGAAATAAAATTTCTATAATAGGCAAGAAGTTATATTCTAGTTCAATTGGTTTATTTTAGGCTAATTTAACTAGGAATAGGGAGGTTGGAGGTTCGAATCCCTTTGATTAGCTTTTCTCAAAAAGCCCCAAAAACACATTTGCATTGTTCTTTTCATATTCAATAATCCAAGTATCTAAATTGTTTTCACCCTTTGTCTCAACATGAGCAATGATGTAAAATGATTTGTAATCCTCCAACAGATCACCTTCAATTATCCTTTTTATAATCAACTTCTTTTCTTAATCTATTTCTTCGACTTTCTCCTTTGCCACCACTTCTTTCCCATCTGTCAGACAAATATAGTAAATATTTCATACTATTAATTACATTTTTAAATGATCGATCAAGTTGGTTTGATTATGAACGGATTAAAAATGGGTTGAGTCAATAAAAGTATTGTTGGGTCATACATAATGCATCCAAAATTTGGAGATTGAAGAAAATCCTAGCCAATTGGGGAATTCTACCTTTTGAAATAGAGGAATTTGGGGACTCCATGAATGAAAGAGATTCATGGATGAAAACTACGATACCTCAAGTTCAAATGCTAGCCTTCAATGGAGGAATTGAAACCTTGCCTTGAAACCCTAGTTGGATCCTTCTTCTTCTTCAAATTTCTAAAGAGAGAATATTTGAGAGGAGATTTGATTTCTTTTGGGAATTTGGAAGAATGAAGTAAATGAGTTTAATTTGGGGGTTAAAAGGCTTATATAGGGTCTTAAATATAGGCAAAACAACATAGTATATGAATTAATTAATTAGGAAAAGACCCAACTAACCCTGAAAATAACTGCGAGGTGACGACCTACGCCCACCCATTAACGGACCGTGGATAGACCTACGGTACATCCTGCACAACCGTCAGTAAGTTCAGAGACTTTTGGCCAATCGACGAATCCCTGGACCACTGACCATGGACCCATCTACAACCCGTAGGTCCAGTCGTGGTTCATGCCTTAGCAACTTTTTGGATGGCCAATCCATGGACCGTCGTTAGTCCTCGTAGATGGCACCTGTAAGTTCTGAATTTTGTGTCACTCCCCGAGCCTACACCCTGGACGTGGCCGACACTCGAAGACCAATGCTGTCCCCAAGCGAACTCTTGGCCTGACTTTCTTAACTCCGTGGAAACCTAACTCAACAGAATAACTCCATGCTATGCAAGGACATAAACAACTTAACTGATAAAATCTGGCCCAAAAAGGCAACTCGAGTCTCAAAATAGAATATTTACATATATACATAGATGAGAGATTCAATAATAACTGACTGACTGTCTATGAAGCCTCTATAACACTGAGATGGATGTTGGGACAAACCCCGCAACATCCTAATAAAGCAAAATTGAAGAAAACAAAATAATCGAGTCCTCCGGAATGCAAAGAGGCTCACCACTGACTCTAGAGTGCTCAACTGGATCAACGACGTGCTGAATGCTGATCCTGGGTACCTGCGTCTGCATCATAAGACGATGCAGGCCAACTGGCATCAGTACATGGAATGTACGAGTATGCGAGCTGGAAAGCTAAACCACAACTTAAGCTTGGAAGGAGTACAAATGAACTCTTACATATATAAAAGTAATATAACTTTTGTGGAAGATTCTTTAAGCGACAACCACCACTATGAGCCCTAGTGATGATACAACGTTTTACCTCACGTTGCCCAAGGACCTTCTTATACCTTGCCGTGATATAGGACCTTACTTTACTTAGTGGACCCACTAGCTTAACTTACGCGATTATCTAAAAAGTATGACTCGTTAAATCCCATGTTTGGCTACATGGTTCTTATGGAGAGTTGAGTTAATATGAACTCGCTTCCCCAATTCGGTGCTCAATACTACTCTCAAAAATGCTTTGGCTCATAAGTGTTTTAAACACAAACTTATTTCTTTTAGTTTGAGATAATTGCTCAAAAGTTAGCCCAAAGGCTCTTTTGGAAATCATAGTTCCTTTCTTACTTCAAATGTAAAAACATTTATAAACTTCTTTGGGAATACTTAGTTCCCTAATAACTTTTGAGAAATGAACTCAACTCTATACTCTTTACTCAACTTGAAACTCTATACCGTTTACTCAACTTGAAACTTGAGCCTTAAAATGAAGGTAAAATGTTCAATAAAGACTCCTGAAAAAAAACCTTTAAAGACTTGCTTCTTAACTTTTAAACTTGACTCTAACTTCACTTGACTTGGATCCTAACTTTCCTCGAATTGGATTATGAATTCAAGGTGTATGATCACACGTTTATGGATGAGTTTGGGATGTTAAGATGTGCCTTAAAGTATTGGAAACAACTATAAAACATAGGTACTTTACCAAGGAACATGTATGAAAAAATGGGAAATGAAAGGTAAAGGGAAGGATTGGCGTCCTTGGAGCTCTAAGAGGCACGGGGCGCCAGCCCTCTGTCACGCCCCGAGCCTACACCCTGGGCGGGACCGGCACTCGGAGACCATTGCTGGCCCCAAGCGAACCCTTGGCCTGACTTTCTTAACTCAGCGGAAACCTAACTCAACAGAATAACTTAATGCAATGCAAGTTTACACAACAACTTAACTTATAAAAATCTGGCCACAAGGGCATCTCGAATCTCAAAATAGATATTTACATATATACATAGAAGAGAGACTCAAAATTAACTGACTGACTGTCTATGAAGCCTCTAATATACTGAGATGGATGTTGGGACAAACCCCGCAACATCCTAATAGAACAAAACTAAGTACACAAAATAATGGAGTCCTCCGGAATGCAAGGAGGCTCACCATTGACCCTGGAGTGCTCATCTGGATCAACGACGTGCAGGATGCTGATCCGGGGTACCTGTATCTGCATCATGATAAGATTCAGGCCAACTGGCATCAATACATGGAATGTACGAGTATGCGAGCTGAAAAGCTAAACCACAACTTAAGCTTGAAAGGAATACAAGAGAACACTTACCTTGGCCCTGTACGACTCAAGAATAACTTAACTGAACTCAAAATGTATATATAAGGCAATAAAACACATGCGATATATAAAGCTTTTAAAACATTACAAACAACTTAGTTCGTTAATGATTGAAGCAATAACAACTCAACTTTATTTATATAAAAGTAGTATAACTTTTAGTGGGAGATTCTTTAACCGACAACCACCACTATGAGCCCTAGTGGTGGTACAACGTTTTACCTCACGTTGCCCAAGTACCATCTTATACCTTGCCGTGATATAGGACCTTACTTTTGCTTAGTGGATCCACTAGCTTAATCTTACGTGATCATCTAAAAAGAATGATACGTCAAGTCCCATGTTGGCGCATGGTTCTTATGGAAAGTTGAGTTAGTATGAACTCGTGTCCCCAATTCGGTGCTCAATACTACTCCCAAAATACTTTGGCCCAAAAATGTTTTTGAACACATCTTTCCTTAATTGAGATAATTGCTCAAAACTTAGCCAAGAAGGCTCTTTTGGAAAACATGGTTCCCTTCTCACTCAAATGTAAAAACATTTACAAACCTTTTTGGGAATACTTAGTTCCCTAGTAGCTTTTGAGGAAAGGACTCAACTTTATGTTCTTTACTTAACTTGAAACTCGAGACTTTTTACTTAACTTGGAACTCTACACTCTTGCTTGACTTTGAAACTTGAAACGAAGTTAAAACGTTCAATAACGACTCTTGAAAAGCTTAGAGGACTTGCTTGGACTTACTACTTAACTTTATTTGACTTGACTCTAACTTCACTTTGACTTCGATCCTAACTTGCCTCGGATTGAACTTTGGATTCAAGGTGTATGATCACACGTATTTAAATGAGTTCGGGATGTTTAGAAATACTTTGGAGTGTTGGAACCAACTAGGAAACATAGGTACAATACTTAGGAACATGCATGAGAAAGTGTGGAAAGAAAGGGAGAACATGGCGTCCTTGGCGCTCTGCAAGGCGCGGAGCGCCAGCCCTCGAAGCTCAGAGGGCACCTGCTGGCGCTCTGAGAGGCGCACCGCCCCAAGGGCTGGACCTCAGTGTCCCCTTTGGGGCGCGCTGGCAGGCGCGACGCGCCAGCCTCTTCCCCAGAAAACCCGACTTTTCACCCTCTTTTCTTCAACTCTAAACCACCCTAACTTCAAGGGTTCCAATCCCAACCACTAAGGATCATAAAATCCCTCAACATACAAGAGATTTAACTTCAAACACACAACCAAATCATGTCCCACAACCAACAATAACTTCAACAACACAATCAACAACATCAACAACACAACCCAACAACTTCAACAACATATCCAATCTTTCTCAATAAAATGAGTTTGGTGTGTGGTAGAAAGGATCAACCCACACTAAAGACTCACATACCTTGATAGGGATCACCCCCGACGATATCCACGAGGATCCTTGACGGAAACTCCTTGCTTAATCTTCTCTTCCTCCTCTTCTTCTCTTCTTCTTCTCTCAATCCCTAGCTTTCACTCTTTAAAATGGGACCAAAATGATCCAAATATCAGCCTAACACAACAATATAATCCCAAAAGAAATGACTAGGGAAAAGACCAAAATGCCCTTAAAATTTTCGGACAGATTCCCTGCCAACAACCCAACTTTCAGAGAGCATAACTCGCTCATACGAACTCGGAATTGAGCAAACTCAGAGCAGTTTGAAAGATCATCCCAAGGGCTTTCCAAACATAACTGTAACTACTCCTAACTCATCCTGAGCTAGGAGTTATGACTGCTCAAAGTTGGCCAAAAACTCACTGATTTCCACACTTAGCCAAATTTCCAGATTTTCAATTTTATTCCAAAAATGACTATTTCCGATTTTTAAGCCTTTTCAAAGATATTTCAAATTACCGGATGTTACACCCTCAAACTTCAGAGGGGCCTGCTGGGCATTCTGTCAGGCGCTCTGCCCCAAGGGGAAAGTTCAGCGTCCCTTTTTGGGGTGCGCTGGCTGGCACGACACCCCAACCTTTTTCCCCCAAAAATCCGACTTTTCCCCTTGTTTCTTTCCAACTCTAAACTCTCTCAACCTCAAAGGTTCCAACAGCAAACACTTAGAATCATAAAGACCCTTAATATACAATAGATTCAACTCAAAATCACAACCGGAAACATGTACTAAACCAACAAGAAACTTCAACAACACAACCACAAGAATTCAACAACCACAACAAATCTTTCTAGGAATTAAAAACGAGTTTGGCGTGTGGGGGAAAGAACCAGCCCAGCACTATGATCTCACATACCTAGTAGGGATCACCCCCGACGATATCCATGACGATCTTGATGAAATCCTTGCTTCTTCTCTTTCTCCTCTTCTTTCTCTCTTCTCTCCAAAACCCTAACTCTCACTTTTAAAAAGAGAAAACTTATTTAAAATCAGTCTAAAACCTTAATATAACCAAAATAAATGGTTAGGGAAAAGACCAATTTACCCTTACAAATTCGGACTAAACTGCCCTGTGCGGCTGTGCCAACAGCCCAACTTCCAAAGGACATAACTCACTCATACAAACTCGGAATCGAGCAAACTCGACAGTGTTGGAGAGATCATTCCAACGGATTTCCAAAAATAACTGGAACTACACCTAAATCATCCTGATGTAGGAGTTATTAGCATTCAAAGTTGACCAAAAACTCATTTTTTTTCCATACTCAGCAAATTTCCAGATTTTGAATTTTTTCCAAAAATGACTAAATCCAATTCCAAGCTTCTTCATAGTTATTTCAAATTGCAAGACATCACATTTTGGTTTCTTACCCTTTTTTCGGATACGGGGTGTTGCAACTTATCTCAAGAATACTCAAATCTAGGGATAGAATCCTAGATTTCTCTTTTACAGATTTGAAAGTGGATCTAGGGTGTGAGGACGAACTAGTCCAACACTATGATAGCCTTACATACCTCTTAGGGATTAAACTATTGGTGAAACAACCTTCGAATTTGCAAGAAATCTTGAATAACGCCTTGACTTTCCTCTTTTCTCCTCTTCTTGAACTCCTCTCAAAACCCTAGTGTATTTTGATTTATGCAAACTGACCTAAATCATATTTGACCCCAAAAATAATACTAAATTCGTTTTAATCTGATTGGGTAAGGAAAAAAATAAAATACCCCTCACTAATACGGGTAACTTTCCTTAATTGTACAGGCTAACTTGAAATAGGCTTATCTCCCTCATACGAGCTTGAAAATTAGCAAACTTGGTGGCGTTAGAAAGAGGATTCCAAGACCTTTCAGTTTATATCTTATGGTCCACCTAACTCATCATGTATGGAATATTATGATCGTTTGAGTTGACACAAAATTCATAAGTTAGCATAACTTGAAAAAAATTCTAATTTAGCTATTTCCAGTTTAGCGCTTTCTAAATATAGCTCTTTCTAAGGTGAAATGTTACAAGAACATACAACATATATTAGTTAAATGTCTCATGAAATTTAGATCAGTTTAAAACTATATAACGTTATGGTTTGAATTTGAAAAGATTTGATCTTCATAAGAAATCAGTATAAAGTTATACAATATTGATTGTTCCTTATTCTTTTCCTTACAAATAATACTTTCATTCGTTTCAATTTGTTTGTTAGAATGTGGGAGAATATGAGGATTAATAATCTATGGATTAAAATTATAAAATAACAACACTAACCCTCACTAAATTTGTCTTGCTCTTATTCCCAAAGTCGACTTTCCTAATACTTCTGCTGATATTAAACACATTAGCTTGAGTAATTATACTAATTTAAAATTATTTCTAAAATTATGGCCAATAAACTGAATCTTCGGTATATAAATAAAATATATTTAACTATACATAAACATTGTAACGAAAGAGGTTTCAAATGAACCTCTCAGCCGTGTTAATAAAATGGAAAAGTTGAAAGAAAAGCACATACTATTGCAGAGAAAACAAAAAGAAAAAAGAAAAACTATAATGCAATCCAAATAACAACTTTTATTTTTATTTATCTATAAAAATTAGATATCCACTCGTTTTTATTTTTGCTACATATATATAGTAGACATTTCAAAGCACACCCGCTAATAACAACACACATTATTACAAGACTTTGAGACAACAGCTTAAATCCAAGCATTTGGTATACATTGCTTCAACTTTTCAAAAAAGTTGCCGTATTCATATCAATTAGTTCAAAATGCACTAGTTTTAAAGAATTCAACATACAATCGTCAACATTTTCAAAGAGTCTCAACAAATGTATAATATTTATGTATCACTTGATGTGGTGATTCTCAATATCTTTGGTTACATTGAGTAGTAATTCCATGAACTTATGTGGATCTAGCACATTAGCATTCTTCTTTTCATATTCAATAATCCAAGTAACTAAATTGTTTTCACCCTTTGTCTCAACATGAAGAGTGATGTAAAATGATTTGTAATCCTCCAACAAATCACCTTCAATTATCCTTTTTTTAATCAGCTTCTTTTCTTCATCTATTTCTTCGACTTTCTCCTTTGCCACCGCTTCTTTCCCATCTGTAAGACAAATATAGTAAATATTTCATACTATTAATTTCATTTTTAAATGATCGAGCGAGTTGATTTGAATCTGAACGGATTAAAAACGGGTTGAGTCAATAAAAGTATTGTTGGGTCATACATAATGCATCCAAAATTTTCTTGGATTAAATTAACAAACATATTAATTATTACTTGGTTTGAGCTAGATGTTAAACTTTTTTTCGAGGAAATGGTCTCCTAGATATATATGTTATTTGTTATTTATGTCTTGGATTTTTTTCTCTTATATATTTACGAAACTCATAATATCTATTGATTTAAGAGATTTGTTGTCCTAATAGATTTGGAAAAGGACTATGTTGTCCTTATAGGAATGTAAGAACATTTTCCTTATAGGATTGTGACTACTTATTTGTACACTCATTTTTTTTTTCTTATAGTGGAAAACTCTCTCTGTTTTTGCTTGAATGATTAGACCTAGATGAACCTTGTTAAATCCTTGTGTTATTTTTCTTCTCTATTTTCTTTATTTGTGATTGTGTACTATGTGACCCACGATATTTCCGACACAATTGGTATCATATATAGCTTGGTAATTAGGGGTTCTGCACACATATATATTGTTGATACTGGTAATAATCTGATGATAGTGACTATGTATGGAAAGTTTGTGCTCTAAGTTTTGATCATAGGCATAATTTCTTGGTTCTTAATTCTGGTGCGTTTTTTCACATATGTCCTCACAAGAATAGATTTACAACTTATAAGCAAACGAGTGAGATTGTCTACCTAGGTGAAGATAATTCATTAAATATATAGGGAATTGAGAATATTTTATGCATCATTAGAAATGTATATTAAGTGCTGACATTTTCCTCAAATGAAGGAAAATTTGATTTCTCTTTCGACTTTGGATGATCAAGGGTGCAAGTTTCACTTAGATAATGAAACACTGAAAGTGTGTAAGATCTCCATGGTACTCATGAAGGGTAAGTTTCATTCTCGACTGTATTATCTTCAAGCCAGTATAGTTGAAGGGGAAATAATTATAGCTTTGAAATTTTGTGAGAATTGTGTGTTTGATAAGCAATATAAATGTGGTGCAAGTACTTTATAACTTTGATTAACAATTACTCAAAAATGACATGGGCATATTTTATTTTCTAAAAACAAAAAATGAATTATTTTTCAACATTTGTTAAATGAAAGAGACGATGATTGAGAGTCAAGTTGAAGAAAATATAAATGTCTTTGAACTAACATGCAATAACTTCGACTTTTGCAACTCAGAATTCAATAACTGAGAGTGCATAGTGAGACACCACACTTGTGTTGAAACCACAAAAAAATGGTATTGCAGAATATATGAACTGAACATTTTGTGATAGGACACGAAAGATATAAATATTGAAACCAAATATAATAAAGGTTTACCATGGATGAAATTCCAATAATTAACAGAACCAACGGTGCCCCATACACCTTCATGAACATCCACATTTTGTATCTTATCAGGGGATATGTTGGAGATATGGTATGGTCTGTGCCTAAATACTTCATGAAAAACATCTCCATCACACTTGATGTTTATCTCAGAAACCAACTTTCCTTCGAGGCTCATTTTTCTTCTATGATATATCACAAAGTTATAATAACAAGTGTGTGGTTCATCATTACATGAGATCCTATGTCCTTTTATAGTTAGGCAATGCAATATTTCTAGGTTCTAGATTATAATACATTTTTTACTTTTTTCTACCTATACATAATTAGGCATGTCTATGTAATTACACATAATTATTTTGTTCATAAGCATTTTTTTTAAGATTGTCATACATTTCGTAAATACCAAAAGTGTTTTTAAGTCAAGTGCTTATAAGTCGAAATCAAGTCATAAGTTGGTCATCTTTAGTTTTATGATTTTATAAGTCGAAATCAAGTCATGATGGTGGTGGTTGCGGCGACAAAGGTGCCTAGTGGTGGTGACTGGTGATTGTGGATAGAGTGATGATGGATATTATTCATATAAAAATATATTTTAATGATATTAAAACTTTGTTCTAGATCTTTATGATTAAAACCTATTCGAAAGTACTTAAAAATCTTAATGAGTACAAATGCACTAATAATCTAATATCTGAATTATTTCATATCAAACCTTCATTAGGTGCAAACAAATAATGCTCAAGTGTTACGTAAATTGGCTAAGTTTCCAACTTGTATGAAGTAACTACCTAGAAAATGAGAATTGGGTCCTCACAGAAAAGGGTAATTTGCTCTTTTTCCAAACAAATAATTTTTTAGTGGGATCATAATATCTCATAAATTATGTCTCACGTTCTTAAAGAACTTAAGTCACGCTAGGCGTAAGTTCATTTTTTAAGAGGTTGAGGGTTCAAGTCCCTCCTTCCACTCCTGGCTTCGTCGTTTTGTGGTAACAAGTGGAGTGCATAAGCCAGTACTTTAGATATAGGGGCAAAAATTAATAATCAACTCATAAAAGATAAAAATTAAAGAATGATCCTTTTGAAGATAAATCTGTGCAATTAAATGAGAAGAAAACCGTTTGCATATTTTCTATTGGATCCTTAAGTAAAGATCAAGAAATCATCAGAATTATGTTCATATTTTGGTCTATAAGAACTTGTTGATCTATTATTAGGGGCCGCTTATCTCATAAAAATAACTATGCAGTGAGTATATTACCTTATATATGTTTTGAATAATATTACAGAATAATAATACAAGAATTTATAATAATGAAATTGTTATACGAGTACATTTTACACTACATATTAACTTAATATGATATCAGGAACTCCTGTATTAGTAATGCATGAATTATTTTTTCTCATATGGCCAACCAAACATTATATCTCTTTGACATATTTTATGTTGAGATTAATTATAGACATGTTTTGTATTAGAATTGGAGAGGGGACCTTGTCCATGCCAGTGCTAATACTATATATGTAACGACTTGTTCCCATCGTTATGGAAAACCCAATGGGGAAAAAATTTGGGCAAAAAAAATTTTGAATAGTGACTTGGAAATTTGTAACCTAGGCCAAACTTGGACGAAGTCTGAGTTAGGTGAAGTCTAGGGAAATCTGGTAATAGATGGGAGGGTTTGATTATGAATTTGGTCACATGAGTGGATAGCCAAGACATTAAGGTGCCTGTACAGCTTTACGAAATCAAATTCGGGCGAGTAGAACTCCCGAAACTGATCTTGGCATGGAATGGCAGTTTTTGAACGTCCAGGTTTGAAGGTGTGTTGTGAAATGGGATCTTAGAACTCAAATTCCAAGTTTTTGTCTCCATGCAAGTCGCCAGATCGGGGTTAGTTCTGCCAGGGCGGAGCCGCTGTGGCGGGACAGTCGGGAGTTAAGTCGGGGAAAAATCTCAAAATCGTTATTTTCTGCAAAACTTCGTTCTTGAGAGCTAAGAGGCGAACCAGAGCAGTTCTTGACAGTTTTCCACAATTTCTAGTGCTAAAGGTAAGATAATTACTCCCCCAATCCGTAATTCGATTCTTAGAACTTTGAATCTTGAGTAATTATCATTGGGGGAGGGTTTTGGCTTGCAGTTGATGGTGGAAAAAGCCCTAATTAAGTATTGGGATCTTGGGTTTGGCCTAGGATTGATAGTTTGATTATTATCTCGGTAAATTAGGCCTTGTTTATTGATCCTTGCATTACTTAACTGTTTTTAGACTAAGAACAAGTGGAAAGAATCTAGAAAGGGAAGGCTCAGGTGTCTTAGAAGGATTCAAGCTTGGTTTCGAGGTAGGTGATTGTTTGATTTCCTGTAAGCGTGATATATGCCATTAATTGCTTCATTGTATGCATGTGTGTATGTGAATAAGGGAATGCAAATCAAATCTAATGCAAATGAGTATATATGAACAATTACATGCCATGAAACCACTACTTGATTGTATGACTATGAGCGTTGTTCATTATGGGTGTGATTGTGTTAACTGGAGTAGGTGTCACATTCTGACACATATATTGAATCGGGTGTCACGTTCCGATACATACATTAGATCGGGTGTCATGTTTCGACACAAATATTGGATCTAGTGTCACGTTTCGACACATATATTGGATCAGGTGTCACGTTTCGACACAATAACAGTTTAGGTGTGGGTTCTATGAGAGGACCACTCTGATTATTACATTTATGTCTACTTGTTGTTGATATTAGGAACTGTATGTTACTCCTGAAATGATAATTAATCTATGTATTTTGTATATGTGTGTTTACTGTGTTGTAATTGCTTACCTATCTTTCACTTACTGGGATGGCCGCGTGATCCTACCAGTACACTATGGTTATGTACTGATACTACACTTGCTCGTTCTGTGTTGAGTACATGACATCTTCAGGCGGCTACTGATAGAACTCGGCTAGGGGATCATTGATCGAAGACTGAATTCAAGGGTGAGCCAGTTCTTCCAGGCTGCCATGGATTCTTCCTTGTTTAGTCCACTTTTTTTGGACTCAGACCGTTTAGTTAGACTTTTCTTATGTTAGTTTAGGGGTTGCGCCCATTTTCCTTAGATTTTTTGGTTTACAGAGTTTTGGTATAATGACTTTCAGGTTCTAGGGGTTGAATTTCCGCAATAGTTATGTTAGTTGATTTGTTAAACTTTCGGAGTTTATGGGAACTCCATATTTCAGTAGTCATTAAAACTTGCTTTCGTATCTTTTAATGTTCTAGTTTTCGTTAAGTTGCTTAGTTGGGTTGCATTAATGGTTCTCCCACCGAAGGGTTAGTGTGGGTGTCAATCACGGCGGTTCAGGTTGTGACAAAGTTGGTATCAAAGCCTTAGGTTCGTTGATCTCATTGTACCAAAACAAGTCTAGTAGTGTCTTGCAGAATGGTATAGAGACGTCTGTACTTTTCTTCGAGAGGCTATAAGACTTTACGAAAACGTATTCCTTTCTTTCTTCGTGCAATTACTTGAATCCAATTGGCATATAGGTGATATAAATTGGTATCTTTCCTCCTTCACTCTATTGTCAGAACTAGAGCAACAGAAGTGGCAACATCAACACTAGCAAGAAAGGATGCGTCCTTCCAAATAAGCATGTTTCCCCGATTCAATGTGGGCATGTAATGGCTAGTGACAAACATGAGGTTTTTATTATGTTCTTAAGGTTGAAACTTTCATTTTTCATGGGTACTGAATCTGAACATTCTTATGATTTTCTTGTTGATTGTCATGGTTTGCTTTATAAGATGGATACGGCAAAGCTATTTAGCGTTGAGTTTATGAAATACCAGTTAAAGGGAGACACCAAAATATGGTGGTAGTCTCATGTTGAGTTCCGACTAATAAATGCACTACTCATGACTTGAGAAACATTTTATAGCTTTCTGTATGGAGAAATATATACCCTGAACTTTGAGGGATAGGAGGAGAGATAAATTTCTGAATATAGAGCAACATAATATATTTGGTGTAGCCTTTATAAGGCAAAATTTTGTGTTTTATCCAAATATGGTAATCCACTTTGCATCAGTCTAGATGAGTAAATTCGTCGTTTTGTGAAGAGATTAAGGTCAGATTTGCAGATTCAAGATTATAGGTGGTTGTTTTAATTTTTTTTTCAGGAAGTGATTGATTTTGTGATGGAGGTGGAAGGGGGTGAAATTAGAAGACTTTTGTAAGGGAAGACTAGATAATGAACACCATTACTTTGGAAAATGCATTTAGTATTGTTGGCATAACATGTATGGGTTGCTTAGTAAATGATGAAATTATGTTGCGACAGTTGAGGTTCGAATTTCTACTACGATTTCCTAGATTGAGTGTATATCAAAGAGGGTCATGATACAACTACTACAATATCAGTGTTTCTTACTTGGTTTAGTTATTAAGTGTGTTACAATTGTGGTGAACCTAGGCATATGAGGACGAAATCAGTGAGGCCGTGGAGGCCGAAAAAATGGTAATGCAGGTAGGGGATCAGTGTCTTCAGGCAAGGAGGTTGCCCGTCAAGATGCCATGGCTCAATTTTATGCCTTTCCGGGCAAGACCGAGCCTGAGGTGTCTGATGCAGTAATCACATGTGTTATTTTTGTCTGTGACTAAATGGCTACTGTTTTGCTTAATCTGGGTTCTACTTATTCGTATGTGTCAGTTCAGTTTCCCTTGGTATTTGATGCGGTTTGTGATGTGCTTGATGCCCTATCCAAGTTTCTACCCCAGTTGGAGAGTCAGTCATAGTCACCCAGGTATATCGTGCTAGTTTTGTTCTATTTATGGGTTTTTAAACTTGGGTTGATTTGGTTATTTTGGATATGACTTACTTTGATATAATCTTAGGCATAACTTGGTTGTCCCCTTATTATGTTATGCTTAATTGTATTACTAAGTCTATGACTCTAAAGATCCCAGGTAGGGAAAAGTTGGAGTAGGAAGGGGTGTACACGCCTAAGCCATCTAAGGTCATATCTTTCGTGCGGGCTAGGAAATTGGTGGGGCAGGGGTATTTGGCGTATTTGGCTTATATTCGGGAGATTGATGTTGAGCCTCTCTTTATTGAGTCTATTCCTGTAGTGTTTGAATTCAAGGAAGTGTTTCCTACCGATTTGCTTGGTATGCCTCCGGATGGAGATATATATTTTTGTATTGACTTGGAACCTGACACTCGCCGCATCTCCATTCCTCCTTATCGCATGACTCTGGCAGAATTAAGAGAGCTTAAAACTCAAATCCAGGAGCTTCTTGTCACTCCCCGAGCCTACAGCCTGGGTGGGACCAGCACTCGAAGACCATTGTTGGACCCAAGCGAACCCTTGACCTGGCTTTCTTAACTCAGCGGAAACCTAACTCAACAGAATAACTCAATGCAATGAAAGGTCATAAAACAACCCAACCGATAACATCTAGCCAAAAAGGCAACTCGAGCCTCAAAATAGAATATTTATAGATACATAGATGAGAGACTCAATATTAACTGGCTGACTGTCTATGAAGCCTCCATAACACTGAGATGGATGTTGGTACAGACCCCGCAACATCCTAATAAAGCAAAACTAAGAGAACAAAATAACCACGTCCTCCGGAATGCAAAGAGGCTCACCACTGACTCTGGAGTGCTCAGCTGGATCAACGATGTGTTGAATGTTGATCCTGGGTACCTGCGTCTGCATCATCATAAGATGCAGACCGACTTGCATCAGTACATTGAATGTATGAGTATGCGAGATGGAAAGCTAAACCACAACTTAAGCTTGAAAGGGGTACAAGTGAACACTTACCTTAGCTCTGTTCGACTCATGAACAACTGAACTCAAATGTAAAGCAATAAGACACATGCAATACATAAAGCTTGTAAAACATTAAAAACAACTTAGTTCATTAAGGACAAAGCAATAACAAACTCAACTTTACTTATATAAAAGTAATATAACTTTAATGGGAGATTCTTTAACCGACAACCACCACTATGAGCCTTAGTGATGATACAACGTTTTACCTCACATTGCCCAAGGACCATCCTATACCTTGCCGTGATATATGACCTTACTTAACTTAGTGGATCCACAAGCTTAATCTTACGTGATCATCTGAAAAAAATGACCCGTTAATTCCCATGTTTGGCAACATGGTTCTTATAGAGAGTTGAGTTAATATGAACTCGCGTCCCCAATTCGGTGCTCAATACTACTCCCAAAATACTTTAGCTCATAAGTGTTTTAAACACATCTTTCTTTAGTTTGAGATAATTGCTCAAAATCTAGCCAAAGGCTCACTTGGAATCAATGTTCCCTTTTCTTGAAAACTAGCCCAAAGGCTCTTTTGGAATCATAGTTCCTCTCTTACTCAAATGTGAAAACATTTATAAACTTCTTTGGGAATACTTAGTTCCCTAATACTTTTGAGAAATGAACTCAAATCTATACTCTTGACTTAACTTGAAACTCTATACTCTTTACTCAACTTGAAACTTGTGCCTTAAAATGAAGTTAAAATGTTCAATAAAGACTCTTGCAAAACTTTGAAGACTTGCTTTGACTTGCTTCCTAACTTCTAGACTTGGCTCTAACTTCACTTGACTTTGATTCGAACTTTCCTCGAATTGGATTATGAATTCAAGGGTAATGATCTCATGTTTATGAATGAGTTCGGGATGTCTAGATGCACCTTAGAGTGTTGAAAACAACTATAAAACATAGGTACATTACCAGGGAACATGTATGAAAAAGTAGGGAAAGAATGGGAAAGATTGGCGTCCTTAGCGCTCTGAGAGGCGCGGGGCACCAGCCTTCAAAGCTCAGAAGGCCTGGTGGGGGGCTCTGCATGGCACGCTGCCCCAATGGTGGAAGCTCAAAATCCCTTTTGGGGCGCGTTGGCTGGCGCGACGTCCCAGCCTTTTTTCCCGAAAACTTAACTTTTCTCCTTTGTTTTTCCAACTCTAAACCTTTTTAACTTCAAAGGTTCTAGCCCCAAACACTTAGAATCATACAACCCCTCAACATACACTATATTCAACTCAAAATCACAACTGAAAACATGTACCAAGACAACAAGGAACTTCAACAACACAACCAACAACTTCAACAACTGCAATCAACAACTTCAATAAACACAACCAATCTTTTCTCGGAATTAAAACGAGTTTGGCGTGTGGGGGAAATTAACCAACCCAACACTATGATCTCACATACCTTATTAGGGATCACCCTCAACGAAAACCACGACGACCTCGACGAACTTAGCTCCTTCTTCTCATTTCTCCTCTTCTCTCCTTTCCTCTCAAGAACCCTGACTTTCACTTTTTAAAGGGAAAAATGATTTAAAATCAGTCTATACCCTTAATATAACCAAAAGAAATGGTTAGGAAAAAGACCAAAATACCCTTACAAATTCGTACTAAACTGCCCTGTGCCAACAACCCAATTTCCAAAGGGCATAACTCACTCATACGAATTCGGAATCAAGCAAACTCAGCGGCGTTGGAAATATCATTCCAAGGGATTTCCAATCATAACTGGAAATTCACCTAACTAATATTGAGCTAGGATTTATGACTGCTCAAAGTTCACCAAAAACTCATTTTTTTTCCATACTGAACCAAATTTCCAGATTTTTAATTCTTTCCAAAAATGACTATTTCAAATTTCCAGCTTCTTCATAGTTATTTCAAATTGCCGGATGTTACACTTCTTGATAAAGGTTTCATACATCCTAGTGCTTCTTTGTGAGGTGCTCCTGTCTTGTTTGTTAAGAAGAAGGATGGTAGTATGAGGAATGGTGAATTTATCTTAAGCCATAAAGGAGTGGATTGATACCAGAATGACAAGCTTATGGATAAATAAGTCCCATTAAGTATACTTGGGTGAAGAAAATTGAAGATTTTTCTAAGAAAGTGCGTATAAAATTGGGTTAGTCCTTTGAATTTGATGAGTATACCTGAGTTTGAGGTGTCATGTCGATGAAAAGGTTGACTTCGTAGTAATTGTCAGGGCTAACTGAGCATAATGGTAATAAGAGTTCATGATGGATTGTGATGGGATGGAACTATATAATAAGATTATTGGTTAAGCAAATTTTGTATAGTAATTACGACTTTTGAGTATCTAAGGTTGCGATTTTCTAATATTTGGTGAGTAACGTGGTTGTATGGAAAGTTTAAAGAGATGGTGGGATACCACTTGAATTGAATTTAAAAAAGCTAGAGTCGTAAAAAAATGTGGGATGTAGTACAACCTTTAGAGAGAGGCGAGTGCAAGAATATTTTTATTTGATTGCAAAGGCTAAAGTTGGTATCAGATGTCTAAAGATCAAATTTTTATAACTTAAGTCAATGGGAATTTATGTTGTGGGATGGAGATGTGGTTAAGAACTATGATTGTTTGGGTATTATGAGTGTGTGTTGGTTGGTTCAGGTTCACTTCTAATTGTAGTGAGTATTGATTTGGAATTTTATCATGCTTATATGAGAAATGATTCGTCCCGATGATTGTGTCAAGGCCCTTGATAACATGTTGCACACGTATGTACGATAAACTTTGGTGGTAATTGGGAAACACTTTTGTTGTTAGTTAAGCTTACATACAACCATATTTATTACTCGAGTATTGAGATGACTTCATTGAGGCATTGTATGGAAGGGTGTGTAGGTATTCAATTGGTTGGTTTGAGGCTGGAGATGTGAAACCCTTAGGGGTTGATTTGGTGAAAGGTGCTCAAGATAAGGTGAGAAACATCCAAGGCAAGCTTCTAGCAATCCAGAGTCAACAAAAATAATATGCAGACCATAAGGTAAGGGACATGACATTCCACGCTGGTGAGCAAGTCCTTCTAAAAAGTGTCACCCATAAAGGGGCTGATGAGATTCGGTAAGAAGGGCAACCTTAGTCCTCGATACATCGGGACATTTGAGATTCTTGACTGTGTAGGGCCTGTGGCTTATAGATTGGCTTTACCGTGTAGTTTATCTGGAGTCCATCCAGTGTTCAATGTGTGCATGTTGAAGAAATATTATGAGGACCAAGGAGATAAAGTCCGTGGAAGTTCAATGGAAACATCCTCCAATTGAGAAAACTACTTATGAAACCAAGAAGGACATGCGATACAAGTATCCCCAGCAATTCGACGATTCAGATACTACTCTACTTTTGCCTTTACCAGTTCTCCTAGTTAATCACTCGGGGACGAGTGATGGATAAATTGGTATCTATTGTAACGACATGTTTCCGTCGTTATGGAAAAGCCAATGAGGAAATAATTTGGGCCAGAAAACTTTTGAGTAGTGACTTGGAAATTTCTAGCCTAGGCCAGACTTGGATGAAATCTGAGTCAGGTGAGGTCTAGGGAAATTTGGTAATAGACGGGAGGTTTGATTATGAATTTGATCACATGACTGTATAGCCAAGAAGTTAAGGAGCCTATACGGCTTTACGAAATCAAATTCGGATGAGTAGAACTCCCGAAACTGATCTTGGTATAGAAGGGTAACTTTTAAACGTCCAGGTTTGAAGGTGTGTTGTGAAATGGGAGCTTGAAACTCAAATTCCGAGCTTCTGTCTCCGTGCAAGCCGCTAGAGTGGGGCCGTTGTGGCGGGTTGGGTCCCGCTGTGGCGTGACAGTCGTGAGTTAAGTCGGGCAAGAACCCCAAAATCATTATTTTCTGTAAAACTTCGTTTTTGAGAGCTAAGAGGCGAACTAGAGCAGTTCTTAACAGTTTTCCACGATTTTTAGCGCTAAAGGTAAGATATATAATTACTCCCCTAATCCATTATTCAATTCTTAGAACTTAGAAACTTGAGTAATTATCATTGGGGGAGGGTTTTGGCCTGAAATTGATAGTGGAAAAATCTCTAATTGAGTATTGGGATCTTGGGTTTGACCTAGGATTGATAGTTTGATTATTATCCGATTAATTAGGTCTTGTTTATTGATTCTTGAATTACTTAACTGTTGTTAGACCAAGAACAAGCGGGAAAAATCCGGAAAGGGAAGACTCAAGTGTCTTAGGAGGATTCAAGCTTGGTTTCGAGGTAGATGATGGTTTGATTTCCTGTTTGTGTGATATATGTCGTTTAATTGCTTCATTGTATGCATGTGTGTATGTAAATAAGGGAATGCGAATCAAATCTAATGCAAATGAGTATATATGAACAATTACATGCCATGAAACCAATACTTGATTGTATGACTATGATCGTTGTTCATTATGGGTGTGATTGTGGTTGTGTTGATTGGATCAGGTGTCACGTTTCGACACATAGATTGGATGGAGTGTCATGTTCTAATACATATATTGAATCGGGTTTCACATTTCGACACATATATTGGATCGAGTGTCACGTTCCGAGACATGTATATATATTGAATCGGGTGTCACATTCCGACACACTAATAGTTTGGGTGTGGGTTCCATGAGAGGACCACTGTGATGATTACATTTATGTCTACTTGTCGTTGATATTGGGAACTGTATGTTACTCCTGAAATGATAATGGATCTATGTATTATGTATATGTGTGTTTACTGTGTTGTAATTGCTTGCCTATGTTTCGCTTATTGGGATGGCCACTTTATCCTACCAGTACACTGTGGTTGTGTACTGATACTGCACTTGCTCGTTCTTTGTTGAGTACAGGGCATCTGCAGGCGGCTACTGATAGACCTCAGCTAGCTGATCATTAATTGAAGACCAGATTCAAGGGTGAGCCAGTTCTTCCAGGCTGCCATGGATCCTTCCTTGTTTAGTCCACTCTTTTCAGACTCAGACTGTTTAGTTAGACTTTGCTTATGTTAGTTTAGGGGTTGCACCCCTTTTCCTTGGATTTTTTGGTTTACAGAGTTTTGGTACAATGACTTTCAGGTTCTAGGGGTTGAATTTCCGCAATAGTTATGTTAGTTGATTTATTAAAATTTCGTAGTTTATGGGAACTCCATATTTTAGTAGTCATTTAAACCAGCTTCCGTATCATTAAATGTTCTAGTTTTCGTTAAGTTACTTAGTTGGGTTGTAGTAATGGTTCTCCCACCGGAAGGTTAGTGTGGGTGTCAATCATAACGATCTAGATCGTGACAATATATCCCTATCACTACTATTTTTTGTGCTGAAGCAATAGCCATAGAAGATGGATTGCCTATTGTGTGAGCTATCATCTAATGCTTTGACTATATAAACTCATTCATTACATTAATTAATTTTAAGTGGGTATCTCTACCATCTTATAGTTAAGCAATGTCAATATGTCTAGACTCTAGACTATAAATTTCATATTTTCTTTGCCAATACATAATTAGGTGTGTGCATGTAATTAAACCCAATTATTACAGAAAGAGACTCTTGGTTATATCTAGTACCCAATAAGCTACTTTTATATTAAGAAGGTATTAGGTTAAGTTTCTAAGTGGTTCAAACTAGTTCATAAGCATATTTTTTTAAGCTTATCATATAGTTGACAAATACTAAAAGTGCTTATAATCTGAAATCAACCATGTTTGGCTCGCGCTGATCCAAAAAATAGAAGGAGCTTTTATTTTTATTTATCAATATCCATCTACTCAGGCTTTCACCCAAACAACAGTTCTGAACGAAATTAGAAATTACACATCCACTCTTTTTATTTTCACTACATATATATAGTAGACATTTCAAAGCACACTCATTAACCACACCACATAATATTATTTCAAGTACATATATTTATGTATCACTTGATGTGGTAACTCTCAATATCTTTAGTGATATTGAGACACAATTCCATGAAAGTGTGTGGATCTGGCACATTTGCATTCTTCTTTTCATATTCCAAGATCCACGTAACTAAGTTGTTTTCACCCTTTGTCTCAACATGAATAGTGAGGTAAAATGATTTGTAATACTCTAACATATCTCCTTCAATCATCTTTTTTTTAACGAACTTCTTTTCTTCATCTATTTCTTCAATAACTTCCTTTGCCACCATCTCTTTCCCATCTGCAAACAAATATATATACTAAAAAATTCATAGATTATTTGTTTATCATGTTCTCCTGTCACTACTAGCATCGTACTTTAGCGGTAGCCATAATTTTACTGTTCCTATAAGCGTTCTTTCTATATATCCTGGTGTCTCTATTATTACTATTTTGTTATCTATTAATTATTTTGATATATATCCTATCCATAATTGAATTGTTTTATTTATATCTGCTACACAGTCTAAATCTAAAAAATCATCTCGTTTAGTTATTTCTGATATTTGTTTTTTCTTTGGATATTTAGGTAATTTTGCAATCTCTAGCTAGTGTATAATATCTGTTGTAATATCCCTCTATTATTATCTTTGCAAGTATGTATATTTTCATATTTTTATCATACTAAAGTCCTGGATCCAATTCATGAATTGATTAGTTTGAGCTATATAATGTGTTATTTATTAGTTTGAGTTAGATATATATAAATTTTTTTAAGAGCTATATAATGCGACGAAAATCTATATAAGTGGAGCCAACAATAAATATTGAAACCAAATATAATACGGATTTACCATGGGTGAATTTCCATAACCTAACAGAGTCAATAGTGCCCAATTCACCTTCACGAATATCCACTTTTTGTATCTTATCAGGGCATATGTTGCACATATGATGTGGTTTGTACATAATTATTTCATGGAACACATCTCCATCACACTTGATGTTTATCTCAGAAACCAATTTACCTTCAAGACTCATTTTTCTTTAAGTTTATAATAACAATTGTGTGGTTCATCATTAGCCAACGAGAAGGGGGGCTTCACCTGATCACTCTGAATCCGCTCATCAGGAAGAGAGAAAGGAAGAGGTTTTTTCTTTAGATAAAGCGGATGGAAAGAGATTGATACTTATACTGATATCGAGCTGGAAGAGCACTGGATAGAGACTATAGGGTCTCATCCCTGCTTCAACCAAGAGATAGGGAGACAGCATCGTAGCATGAAATGAGCCAATGCCAAGTGCTCATGATGAGTAGCTCTGCCTTTATATAGTTACACAGTGTCAATATGTGTTAGACTCTAGACTGTAAATTTGGTATTTAGTTTTTTGCCTATACATAATTAGGTGTGTGCACGTAACTAACTACACACAATTATTACATAAAAAGACTCTTGGTTATAGGTAGTACCCAGTAATCTACTTTTATATTAAGAAGGTATTAAGTTAAATTTCTTAGTGGTTCAGACTTGTTCATAAGCATATTTTTAAAGCTTATCATATAGTTGGCAAACACTTATAATTCTCAAGTGCTTATAATCCGAAATCAACCATAAGTTGGTCATTTTAAATTTATGATTTTACAGCTTATAAGCACTTTTAATTTGACTAATCACTTTACAATATAACCTTTTCTATTTTTTTTGTACTCCCTAAAATGTTCTTCCTAGAACATAACTTTGAATTATCCCTTTATTTTATTTCCTTCATTTGTTCTTTTTATGTGTAACTACTTTTAAATTATTTTTAAAAAATAGATTTAACGACATTAATTCAGTCATTATTTTAGAAAAAAAAGTTTATCAACATTATTTTACCAAACACATTATTTGTTTATTATCAATTTTAGCACCCTACGCGTAACCACTTGTTTATAAAGAAATGATGCCTACCCCCAACCCCACCCCCCACCCCAACCAAACTCTATATCTCTTTTGCAAATTTTATGTCGAGATTAATTACAGACATGTTGTTTTAGAATTGGAGAGGGACCTTGTGCATGCCAAAAAATTGGCAGATTAAATTAGGACTATTATTGTTGAGAAGATGAACTAACTGACATTTTTTTTAACCAACCACCAACCAAATTAGTTTTATTCCTCTTTTCATTTTTGCACAACTAATTACATCTATATAATAACGTGTTCAAACTGAAGTATAAGTCATATGAATTAAAGTATTTTTTACCTTCAGCAATGACTTTTCACCACAATCCATCTTTTTTCTTGTTATTATACTCATCACTTTTTGTCATTAGCAAGCAACTATGTAATTCAAACAGAAGCACGACATCTTCTTTAAATAACTCTGCCCGAGCTTCCTAAGCCTAAATTGCTACATCTTCTTGAAAGGCATAATAAATAAATATGCCCTTTAACTTAGCTTCAAATCACATTTATGTCCTTCAACTTTGGGTGTGCACAAGTAGACACTTAAACTTGTATAAAGTTGAACAAATAGACACACATATCCTACATGTCATTTTTTGTCCTACGTGTATTGTTCCACGTAGGACTCATGTTTCTACTTGTTCAAGTTTATACAAGTTTAAGTGTCTACTTATGCATACCCAAAGTTGAAGGGCATAAATATGAAATGAGGCCAAGTTTAAGGCCAATTTATGTATTATGCCTTCCTGAAATCCCAACTTTGCCTAAGCCTAAATTCCCTGAAATTCAAAAACCCGAGCTGCCAACTCTGCCAAAGCCCGAATTTCCAGAAATCACAAAGCCTAAACTTCCAACGTTGCCAAAACTCGAGATTCCTTCCATTCCTAATTATAAGCCTGAATTGCCAACTTTGCCAAAACCATAAATCCCACAAGTGCCTAAAAAGCCTTGAGCACGTGGCATATGAAATTTATCTTTCCCTTATTGAAGTAACATAGTTAAAATGTAACATTTCATTATGTAGTGTGACCATGTATGTTTGCCTAATATAATGTTCTTGTGTTTTGGAAGGATTATTTATGTGATTGATTATGTAGTTGTTCTGTCATCAGTTCACTAATATAATGTTCTTGTGTTTCTAGTGGTACAATACACACATCGTTTATGTTATTTGAAAACTTCAAATATTTGAGGTGGTTTTTACATTAGCTAATTTTGTAGTTCCCTATCACTACTAAAAAAACCTAAAATTGGCTATGGACAAATTCTGCAGCTAAATAATAAAATTTATCGTTGATCCTATTTAACAAAATTTTGTAGTTCCCTATAACTATTAACGTTCGATACTAATGTGTGTCCTCCGCACCCTCTTGTCTAGGGTCATATCATTGGTAACCTGAAGTTGCGTCAATTCTTTGTCCTATCACCTCTTCCCAGTACTACTTCGGTCAACCTCTACCTGTCCTTGTACCCTCAATAACCAACCTCTCACACCTCCTCACGGGTGCGTCTAATCAGTGGCGGAGCCACATGTAGTTAAGGGGTGTTGTCCGACACCCCTTCGTCGGAAAATTACATTGTGTAGCTAGAATAATTTTTTTTATGTATATATATTACATATTGACACTCCTTGACTTCTATACGATTTTATTTCTTTATATTTTGACACCTCCAGGCGAAATTCTAGCTCCATCACTGCGTCTAATCATCTCATCTTTACATCTCCAAACCATCTCAGTCTCGCTTTCCTCATCTTGTCTACCACAGATTGATCCTAGTAAGACCACACATCCACCTCAACATCCTCATCTCTGCTATAGGAATCTTATGGACATGGGAATTCTTGATTGGCCAACCTTCAGTCCCATAAAGCAATGTCGTTCGAATCACCAAAAAAAATATCCTTATTTGACCGGATTAAAAAGAGACTTTATAGAACTTACCTTTGAGTTTCAGCGGTACCTTCTTATCACACAAGAGTTTAGAGGCAAGTCTCCACTTCATCCACACCACACCAATACAATGTGTGATAGCATCGTCGATGTCCCCACTCCTTGAACTATAAACCCTAAGATACCTAAATCTATCTCTCTTAAAGATATTTTAATTATGTAATTATTTTAAAATATAATTATATTTAGTAGAGATGATAGATGTTTCTATAGCTATAGTTAGTTTTTCCTTCTTTTTTATAGAAGAAAGTACGATAGGATATATATTTTTTATTTTTATACTATTTTTCTTCTTCAATCCCCTTTATAAAAAAAATGGTACAGTTGAAAGGAAAACACATACATTGACTAATTTCCAGCATAGAGAAAAGAAAAGAATAAGAAAAGGGAAACTCTTATGCAATCCAAATAGTAGCTTTTATTTATATTATATAAGCAGAATTTTACAAAATAGAAATTACATATCCACTCTATTTATTTTTGTTACATATATATAGTAGATATTTCGAAGCACATTCATTAATAACACCACACATTATTCCAAGTACATATACATATGTATCACTTAATGTGGTGAGTTTCAATATCTTTAGTCATGTTGAGAGCAAATTCCATATATGTGTGTGGATCTGGCACATTTGCATTCTTCTTTTCATATTCAATAATCCAAGTAACCAAATTGTTTTCACCTTTTGTCTCAACATGAGTAGTGATGTAAAATGATTTGTAATCCTCCAATATATCTCCTTCAATTATCTTTTTCTTAATCAACTTCTTTTCTTCATCTATTTCTTCAACTATTTCCTTTACCACCTTCTCTTTCCCATCTGCAAAAAAAATAAAATTTAAAAATAGTAAAGATTCCATACTACTAATTTCATTTTTGAATGATCGATGATTTGGATTATATTGAATCTGAACAGGTTAAAAACGATTTGAATCAATATAAGTGTTGGATCAAATTAATGACCCTTATATATATATGTGTGTGTGTGTTTTATTCTTATGCTATCATGTAAGAAATATAAAACTAAAACAAACTAATAAAGACTAAAACTAATGAACCATATTCTACCAGAAAACAATAAATACTAAAATCAAATATAATGTATGTTTACCATGGGTGATGTTCCAGGAATTAACAGAGCCAACAGTGCCCCATTCACCTTCATGAATATTCACATTTTGTATCTTATCAGGGCATATGCTTGAGATATGATGTGGTTTATTCCCTAAGATCTCATGAAAAACATCTCCATCACACTTGATGTTTATCTCAGAAACTAACTTTCCTTTAAGGCTCATCTCTCTTATATATATCAAAAAGTTATAATAACAAGTGTGGTTCATCATTACATGAGTATCTCTGCCCTTTTATAGATAGACAATGCCCATATGTCTAGACTCTAGACTAAAGTTTTGTATTTCTTTGCCTATACATAATTAGGTGTCTGTATGTAATTACACACAATTATTACAAAAAAAAAAGACTCTTCCTTATATCTAGTAATAACTAGTACTTATTAGTACACAATAAGCTACTTTTATATTAAGAAGGTATTGGGTTAAGTTTAGGGAAAATGCATAAGTACCCCCAACTTATGCCCGAAATCTCAGAGACACACTTATAATATACTAAGGTCATATTACCTCCGTACTTATTTTATAAATAATTTTCTACCTCTTTTTGGCCTACGTGGCACTATCAACCAGATAGCTTGAAAAAATTGTCAACACGTGTTGGGCCCAGAAGATAATGCCACGTAGGCCGAAAAGGGGTAGAAAATTATTTATAAAATAAGTTCGGGAGGGTAATAGGACCTTAGTATAGTATAAGTGTGTCTCTGAGATTTCGGGCATAGATTGGGGGTACTTATGCATTTTCCCTTAAGTTTATAAACTGTTCAAACTAGTTCATAAGCATATTTTTTAAGCTTTATCATATAGTGGGCAAACACTAAAAGTGTTTATAAGCCGAAATCAGTCATAACTTGGTCATCTCTAATTTATGTTTTTACAGTTTATAAGCACTTTTAATTTAACAAATCATTGTACAATTTTACCTTTACTATCCTTTTGTACCCCCTAAAATGTTCTCTCTAAAACATAAATTTGAATTTCTCTTTATTTTATTTCTGTCATTTGTCCTTTCTATTTGAAAATACTTTTAAATTAATTTTTTTTGTAAATAGATTTAACGACATTAATTCAGTCATTATATAATTAAAAAATATCAACAACATTTTACCAAATACATTATTTGTTTATTATCAATTTTAGCACCCTACGTGTAACCACTTATTTATAAAAGAAACTATGTCCCCCACCCCTCCACAAACACACCAAACACTATATCTCTTTTGAAAATTTTATGTTGAGATTAATTATAGACATGTTTTGTATTAGAATTAGAGAGGGGACCTTGTCCATGCCAATGCTAATTTTATCCAGAGCAATAGAAGAGGGATTGCCTATTGTGTGAGATATCATCCAATGCTTTGACTATAGAAACTCATTCATTAATGATGCAACTACTAGAAATTGAGCTTTCAGTGGCGACTAATTGCTACTGAAGCCCAAAAAGTCGAAATAAAATTATTTTAGTAGCGACTTGAGCGCCATGGCAACTGACAAGTAGTTCCATAACTAAATGTTATTTATGACAACTTTTTAAGAATGCCACTAGAAACTCCTATTGTGGTGATAATGGTTGCCACTAGAAATATTTATTCTACAAAAATAGTTCCAATAACTTAAATATTGGGTAGGTTGCCACTAAATATTGACTTAGCCCGAATTGTCACATTTACCTGAAATCCCAAATTTACCAAAGCTTGAATTCCCTGAAATTTTGAAACTTGAGCTGCCAACTCTGCCAAAGCCTAAATTGCCAGAATTCCCAAAGCCGGAGTTTCCACCATCTCCAAAGTTTGAACTTCAAATTTGCCAAAACTAGAGATTCCTGTCATTCCTAAGATTGAATTACCAACTTTATCAAAGCCAGAAATCCCTCAAGTGCCTAAAAAGCCCTGAGTGCGTGGCGTGTGAAATTTCTCTTCGCCTTATTGAAGTAACATTGATCATATGTGTTTCCCTTTGTTGTGATAAAATCATTTCCAGCTCTCTGTTTTGGAAGGATTATTTATGTAATTGTTATGCCATCAATTTACTAATATAAGGTGACTTTTACCTTAGCTAATTTTGTAGTTCCCTATCACTACCAAAAATAGGAAACTGTTGCAGGACAAATATATTCTTTAGTTAAATAGTAAAACTCAACGCTAATTCTATCTAGCTACGAATTATCAAAAAAAAAATTATTGTTAATTACGAGTAATTTAGCGATCATGAATCATCTAGATTTTTGTAGTGTATTCATTTGCATTGAAATCTCTTATTGACTCTAGAATGTGATTCCCTAATTACTTATCCACTTTTCCTTTTGTAGTTGTCCTTAATTACTTGTCTATTTTGACAAATCAAGAAAGGACAATTGTTTTTTTACCTATTATACCCTCAATTAATTACTTTGAAAAAGGTAGAACTTTTTTTAAAATCTTAAATTTTTAATTCATCCACTTCATAGTTAATAGGGGTAAAATGGTAAACTTATATGTCAATAATTATAGATGTGTCAATTCAAAAATGGACAAGTAATTAGGGACAGAGGGAGTATTTCAATATGCAACATTGCTTATCATTTTAAAATTTTAAAACATTTTTTTTGTAAAAATTTACAATTGTCACGTCATTAAATAGGTACCAAATATAAGATTTTGGGGAATTATGACTATGGAAGCTAACTTAGCTAAGTTGAGTGACTTTTGAAAGACAAAACAAAGTTGAGCGACTCTTAAGGCCATTTGGGACATATGTAAGGATGTTTATTAAACATTCAATCACCTAAACAACATAATGTTAGATTAATTAGGTAATACTTGTTATACAAGTTAGATTAATTAGGAGGTTATTGTTGAGAAGATGAACTAACATAGTTTTTTCATACCAAACCACAACCAAAGACTAATTCTCCAATTTTTACTTTCACTATATAAACTTGTTTGAAGTGAAGTATAATGCATAATCAACAAAAGCATAAATTACAAGTCTTGAAGCATTTATCACCTTTATACAATGGCTTATAAGTATACCCCATCTTTTTTCTTGTTATTATTTGTCACTTTGTTTATAACAAGTAGTTATGTGATTCAAGCACAAGCGCGCAATCTTCTTGATGTAACCATCCCTGAGCTTCCTAAGCCAGAATTGCCACATTTACCTGAAATCCCAACTTTGCCTAAGCTTGAATTCCCTGAAATTCCGAAACCTGAGTTGCCTACTCTACCAAAGCCCGAATTTCCAGAAATCCCAAAGCCGGAGTTTCCACCATTTCCAAAGGCTGAACTTCCAACGTTACCAAAACTCGAGATTCCTATCATTCCTAAGCCTGAATTGCCAACTTTGTCAAAGCCAGAAATCCCTCAAGTGCCCAAAAAGCCTTGAGCGCGACCGAAGCAGCATTGTTAAAAATGTATTGTGTTGTGTGATCATATATGTATTTCTTTGTTGTGCTATACAATCTGCCATTTGAAACTTTCCTTCGTATTTTTTTTTGTCATCACTTCATTAATGTACTTGTGATTCTAATGACATTATACATATCTCTCCGTTTCATTTGTTTGATTTTGACTTGACACAGACTTTACGAAAGTAAAGAAAACTTTTGAATATTGTGATATCAAATTAAAAATATGTAGAATGTACCAAACTGTCTTTAATTCTGTAATCTTAAACATGCATGTCAAGTGAAAACTTGAAACTAAAGAGTTAGCCTAAATAAGAAAATGACATTGTTTTTTAAGTGGACAAAAGATGAAAGTAAGACAGACAAATTGAAATGGAATAGTTTTTCGTTCATGAGCTGAGGCACCAATATACATCAATATCACCAAATTTGCTATTAAAATATGAGACAGTTAAAAGTTGAGGTCATCCTTGTCTTCGTCGTTACAATTTTGGTTTGAAAATTCTCTTTTGACACTACCAATATTACATAAGAAAAAAGTTAATATTTGTCCTTTGGTTTGATTAAATTTGTTCTCTGATGAAATGACTAACTGTAATCGAGCCAAATATTGCAACGACGAGGACATGAATGACCACATTAATTTTACGAATGGAAAAATTAAACCCTTTTACATAATTTTAAAGCAAATCAACCCTTTTCCATATAATATATTTCCCCCACTATGTGGAGGTAACTAAATTATTGAAATAAATTTTACATAATTAATGTAGCCAATTATGGTCATATGGTTCAATAATAAACTAAAATAGAAATTCAATTTCACCATCTCTATATTTCTATCTGACACATATACCGTGTGTTATGATTTTGAGAGACCTTAGCCACATGGTCCACTAAGTTGCTCAGAGGCAAGTCTCCACTTCATCCACACCACGCCAATACAATGTGTGATATCATTGTCGATGTCCCCACTCCTTGAACTATAGACCCTAAGATACCTAATGTCACGCCCCGAGCCTACACCCTGGGCGGGACCGGCACCCGGAGACCATTTCTAGCCCCAAGCGAACCCTTGGCCTGGCTTTCTTAACTCAGCGGAAACCTCAACAGATTAACTCAATGCAATGCAATATTACAAAACAACTTAACTTATAAAATATGGCCATAAAGGCAACTCGAATCTCAAAATAGAATATTTACATATATATATAGATGAGAGACTCAAAACTAACTGACTGACTGTCTGTCTATGAAGCCTCTAAAATACTGAGATGGATGTTGGGACAGACCCCGCAACATCCTAATAAAACAAAAACTAAGAACACAAAATAATTGAGTCCTCCGGAATGCAAGGAGGCTCACCATTGACTCTGGAGTGCTCAGCTGGATCAACGACGTGCAGGATGCTGATCCGGGGTACCTGAATCTGCATCATCAAACGATGCAGGCCAACTGGCATCAGTACATGGAATGTACGAGTATGCAAGCTGGAAAACTAAGCAACAAAGGCTAGAAGGAAAACTGGAAGAAACTGAATAGCTTACCTGGCTCAACTTAACTCAACCTGACTGACTTCTTTCAATATAAGGCAATTTAAAACAAGTGCGATATAAAGAAAGATTGCTTAAAACATGCTATGAACTCTGTGTGTATACAAGGATACAATAAGCCTGAAATGTGTATAAAAATACAATGAACTGATGTATATAAAAAATACAATAATCTCTGTGTATGAAAAATACAATAACTGCTGTGGGAGTTTCTCTAACCGACAACCATCACATAAGAGCTATAGTGATGATACAGCGATCGACCTCACGCTGCCAGAGCATCTTATACCCGGCCAAAGGTATAAGACCTGAACTGCCTAATGGATCCACTAGTCTAATCTGAAAAGGATTCATCTAAAAAGTATGATCCTTTTCTACCCATGGTGGCTAACATGGTTCTATGGGGGCTGTGGGTTCTTTGAACGCTCCCCCAATTCGGTGCTCGATACTACTCCCAAAAATGTACTGGCTCTTATGTTTTTAAAACATATTTCTTCCTGCTGATATGAGATAATTACTCAAAAACTAGCCCGAAGGCTTTTTGGAAATCTCAGTTTCCAACCTTGTTTAAATGTAAAAACATTTCTTTAAAACTTCTTTGGGAATACATAGTTCCCTAATAACTTTGAGAAAAGAACTCAACTTTAAACTCTTTACTTTACTTGAACTCTTGGCTTGATGTGAAACTCTTAACTTAACATGAAACTCTTAACTTTTGACTTGACTTGAAACTCAATACTTAACTTGGAACTTGAGCCTTAGAATGAAGTTAAAACGCTCAATGAAGACTCTTGGAAAACCTTAAAGACTTGCTTTGACTTACTTACTTCTAAGCTTGACTTCACTTGACTTGGAAACTAACTTCACTTGACTTGTAGTTTTACTTGACTTTTGGAAGTACCTTGGAGTGTTGGAAACAACTAGGAAACATAGGTATAATACCTAGGAACATGTATAAAAAAAGAAATGGTGAATGAAAGGGAAGGATTGGTGTCCTTGGCACTAGCAGAGGTGCAACAGCCCAGCCTCTTTTTCCCCAAAAATCCGACTTTTTCCCCTTGTTTCTTTCCAATTCTAAACCCTCTCAACCTCAAGGTTTCAGCAGCAACACTTAGAATCATAAAGACCCTTATTATACAATAGATTCAACTCAAAAATCACAGCCAGAAATCTGTACTAAATCAGCAAGAACTTCAACACAACACCACTACAACTTCAACAACCAATAAATCTTCTCTTGGAATTAAAAACGAGTTGGTGTGTGGGGGTATGAACCAACCAACACTAAGGATCATAAAATCCCTCAATATACAATAGGTCACAACTCAAATACACAGCCCAATCCTGTCCCACAACCAACAATAACTTCAACAACACAACTAACAACATCAACAACAACTAACAACTTCAACAACTTCAACAACAAATCCAATCTCTTCTCAAATCATAAAAACGAGCTTGGTATGTGGGGGGAAAGGATAAACCCACACTAAAGACTCACATACCTTGATAGGGATCACCCCCGACGAAAATCCACAATGATCTTGACAAATCTTGTTGATCTCCTCTTTCTTCTCTTCTTCTTCTCCTTCTTCTCTTCTTCTTCTCTTGAACCCTAACTCTTTCTCTTTCAAAATGGGACAAAATGATCCAAATATCAGCTTAATACAACAATATAAGCTCAAAAGAAATTATTTGTGAAAAGACCAAAATGCCCTTAAATTTCCGGAACGGAATCCCTGCCAACTGCCCAACTTTCAAAGATCATAACTCGCTCATACGAACTCGGAATCGAGCAAACTCAGTGGCGTTGGAAAGATCGTTCCACAAGCTTCGAAACCATAACTGGAACTACTCCTAAATCATCCTGATCTAGGAGTTATGACTGCTCAAAGTTGGCCAAAAACTCACTGATTTCCACACTTAGCCAAATTTTCCAGATTTTAAATTTTTCCAAAAATGACTATTTCCAAATTTCAAGCTTCTTCATATTCATTTTTAAATTGTCGGATGTTACACCTAAATCTATCACTCTTAAAGATATTTTAATTATGTAATTATTTTAAAATATAATTATATTTAGTAGAGATGATAGTTGTTTAATTTCTATAGCTATAGTTAGTTTTTCCTTCTTTTTTATAGAAGAAACTAGAAAGTACGACAGGATATATATTTTTTATTTTTATACTATTTTTCTTCTTCAATCCCCTTTATTAAAA
>NW_026020645.1:0-4661 GCF_900185275.1 Solanum verrucosum
TTCTTTACTCCAAATGCATTGACTATATCCTATAATTTCCATGTTTTATTTCCTTATGTTAAAATGTCAAATTATTGATCATATCTACATGTTTTAAATCATTTATACTATCACGTTCACGTTTATTCATATTACCCCACACTTAGTACATTCCATGTATTAATGCATACTTGTGCCTATAGTATCTGATGAATGTAGTGTTCAACGTTCTTACTCCATACACTCATGGCTAGCATCACCTGGGTTGTTCAGTTGATTGATGAGTCCTCATTATTCAAGGACCGAGACACCGTTTAGCTTTGTCTTTTCATTTCAAACTCTATAAGTGATCTATGGGTTAGTCTGAATCTCTTTCCTTATGATGTATTCGATGGTTTTAAGATTTATGTTAGACTTATGCTTTGTTAGACTTTTGATATATTAAATGCTTTCTTTCAAGTCTTTACTTTTATTATCTTGTATGATGTATTGTAGGTGGATTGTTTAGGGCCTCTTGGGATCTTAAATGTCATGTTACACCTATGGTGTACCCTAGGGTCGTGACAAATTACTTTTGTAATGACAATGTCATCAAAATATACAACAAGACGGATATTACCAATTGTTGATAGAAAATTGAGTGATCACATTTGCTCATTTTAAACCCAAATTCACTACCTCACTGAACTTGCCAAACCAAGCCTGAGGACTCTACTTCAAGCAATACAAGGACTTCTTCAAATGACGGACTTTCCCATACTCCCTTTGGTAAAGAAAACTAGGTTGTTGCTCCATTTATAGTTCCTTTTGAAGATCAACATGAAGAAAAGTATTCTTGATATCCAATTGATGTAAAGGCAACTCTTTGAACAAGCTAGAGAAATGAATAACGAACTGGAAAGAGTATAACAACATGAGAAAGGTCTCTGAATAATCCACTCCATATGTTTGAGCATACCCTTTAGCCACAAGTCTGGCCTTAAGAATACTTTCCTACATGGTGATCTTCAAGAGGAAGTATATATGGAGCACCTACCTGGTTTTCTTTCTCAAGGGGGGTATGGGAAAGTCTGTCATTTAAAGAAGTTTTTGTATCGCTTGAAACAGAGTCCTTGGGCTTGGTTTTGCAAGTACAGTGAGGTATTTCAAGAGTTTGGGTTGAAAATCAGAAAATGTGATCACTTAGTTGGCAATCAACAACTGGCCCTATCCTTCTTGTTGTATATGTAGATGATATTGTCATCACATGAAGTGATTATACGGGGATTTCTTCCCTGAAGTCTTTCTAGCATGCTAGGTTTTATAAGAAATACTTAGGTCAGTTAAGATACATTTTGGGAGTAGAAAAGTAATAGCAAGAAGGGATTTTTTCTATCTTATAGAAAGTATATTCTTGACCTACTTGCAGACACCGGAAAGTTGGCAGCCAAATCTTGCAATACTCTAATGATTCCCAACGTGCATCTTACAAAAGATTATGGTGTTCCTTTTGATGATCCTGAGTAATACATATCTAATTGGGAAATTAAATTATTGTGACTCGTCTTGATATTACTTTTGTGGTAAGTGTTGTTAGCCAATTCTCGTATGTGCTTACGATCAAGCATTTGGAAGCCTTGACACAAATTCTATGTTACTTGAAAGGTGCCCTTGGACTTGGCATATTGTATAGCAATCACAATCATATTGTATTACGTGTTCTACAGATGCGGAGTATGTTGGATCCAAAATTGACAGGAGATTGACTATAGGCTATTTCATCTTTGTTTGAGTTGATCATCTTTTGTAACAATAGTTGGGTCATGATCAATATATATGCTCTAACTTTAGGGGGAATATTATAGATTATGTATATAGACTTCATTCCTAGTAAAGCACATAGCCTTATTTATATAGCAGATTTATAGGAATTTGCAGATTTGTAGGAATTATCTTTTAATTCTTTCCTAAGATAGCACACAATCTATTGTATTTATACATTGCTTACCTATTGGAATGAATAATCTTCTTCCATATGATTACAATATTTAATTGTTTCGGACCTAAATATAAGCTAAGAGATGAACTACAATAAACAAAGACAGTCATAATGCAATAACATGAAAGACATCACGGTATTCCATAGAGTTCCAAGCAGCCATGCATGCATACAGAGGGAATTTTAAAATGTGAAGTGACATCTATGAAGTTTCCATTAACATTAAACACAAAGAGGGTAAGAATAAAATTGTTACCATACTTTAATATTTATTTTTCCAGTTAAGAGCTCTGTGGTTATGCTAGTCTTACAAAGTATAAAGTATTAAGTATCATATTTGGATGGTGCGCAGGGATTTGGGGTGGCATTGTGCACAACTTCTAAGGTGGAAAATTGCAGCAGTTGGTGTATTTTTTAAAATCCTCAGAACGAAAATATATTGTATGGGAAAGAACTTAACATTTCAATAAAAGGAAAAGAATGCCATATCAAAGTAGTGGGGCACTATTCTTTTGTAAAGCACAAACAAGGTGATTCAATAGGAAGATGGTAGAATTTGGGGTAAAGCGTAATGAGAAACTTTCATGGGACAGTAATAAAGCGAAGTTTGTGCAAGCAGGAATACAGGTTACCCGGATGATCCTTAGCGGGTGTGGCTGGTGCATTGGAAGAAGTAGAAGCCTACGTTGGTAATCTGAGAATTTGTTTGATTGTAACGCCTGCTGATTTAATGATGGGTTGATGAAAAGAACTAAGATGAGAATTAGGGTTCTAGAATTCGTTCCATCAAAGGCTTTCAGATTTAATTCACTGTTCAATTTAGGTTGTTCTTTTAGATAGATAGAGAAGATGGCAACATCAGTTGAAGGAGTTTGCCATGAAGGAAGTGATTTGAAATCCACGGGATCAGAGGTCAGGAAAATTGGATCTATATGAATTGATCTTACTCATCCATTGCCATGATAGAGAATCGGGACTGCCAACATTTTAAGATCTCCTTTCCTTTGAGTTTCTACCTTTCCTTATCCACTAGACTCTCTGGTACCACTTGTTGTATATTTTTTTTAAGGACACAATCAATTGCTCACAACTTATATTTTATTATTGTAAAGTAAGGATTCACTTAGGTCCTACAATTGTTACACAATATTTCTTGCAATCACACTCTATGAACTCTCTCCTATTTCTCACTCACTTGTTGTTTGCTATCTTTCTTACATGCTTTGAGAACTTACTTTCTTACCAATAAATATGGACCACCTCTATTTATAGGAGGTGATGGAAGAATCTAAAGAGAGATACATACTACTCTCTTCTAGAATATTCCTAGCTATCTTTTTCTAGAACAATTTTTTTAGAATATTTCTAGACTTCTCTCTCTAGAATACTCATTCTAGAGATCTTCCTTCAATTCTCTACAACTCTAAAATATTCTACATTTTTTTGGACTCGTCTTAAATAAATAATTAAGTTGGTGATGAATGATAAAATAATAACTATTAGTGTAGTTGAGTGATCGACTGAGAAATCAACTCACTAATAGAGGAAATCAAATTGAATCCTTTCACAGAAGCCCCTTATATTTTTATCTAAATATGAATAGCACTGTGGGAAAAAAGAGAACTTGCTCACGAGTATCATGAAGAGAGAACTAAAGCTAGCTTGAATACACAAGCCTAAGTAAACCTCCAAATCTAATGAATTTGAAAACAGAAAATGGAAATGCAAAAGGAGGTATATGCAATGATTAGTTAATTCACAATAATTATAAGATCACCCAAAGATAGTCAATACATACACACACATCTTGGAATTAATACTATAAGTGAAACAACAAATGGAGAACTCATTCATGCATATAATTAAGTCATAAGATTGATTTTAAATGAACTAATTAAGTGAACAAAAGGAAAAGAAAAAAAAAGGAATTACTAATTGAGTGCACAATAGATAACAAAAGAGACTAACCATATCGAAAAAATGATGGCAGTTCTCATTCTGTATCAATGACAATGGAAGATTAATATCAATAAATATACAATTACCTTGAGCTCTGACTCTGAGGAATTTGAATCACTTGTCTCATGACAAGCTCCTTCAACTATGGTTGTCAGCTTGCCCATCTATTTAAAACGACAACCTAGTTGAAATTTCAATAAGAAATTTTGAGATATTGTTACATGTATTTTCAAGATAAAAAATTAATTGGTATACCTACATGAATAAATATTATTTGTATCAAATCTTGAACTTATCATCAAAGATATAAATAAATTTAGTTTGTATGCACCAATTAATTCAAAGTTATTTGATACAAAATCGAATCTATTTGATGCAATAGCAATGACATGATTAACACACACTAATATATACACTCCATTTTAGTGAGTTAAGTTTGAAAGCCTTTAATGGAATAAAATTTAAAACCCTAATTCTCAAATTAGTTATTTTCATCAACCCAGCCTTAAATCAACAAGTGTTACAGTCAAATAAATGCTTGAACAAGCTCAATGAACCGACCATATAACATATAACAATTGATTTGAAGCTACTTAGGGTTTTCTAAGAGAATATACCTTAATTGGAAAGGTATAAAAGCTGAAGCTTAAAAAAAATCCAAAATTCACTTAAAATCGTGATAATAATACAATCAAGCTTGCCAAATTCATATCAGATCTAAATAGAAGTCATTCAAAATAATTTA
>NW_026020646.1:0-2331 GCF_900185275.1 Solanum verrucosum
CATAAACCCTAAAACTAAAATACACAAATAAACCCTAAGCCTTAAACCCTAAACCCTAAGAAACACTTAACCTTTAAAATCCCAAAAACCGCTAAACCTAAAAAACTTTAAGCTCTTAACCTTATGAAATCCTAATTCGTATATGTAAACACTAAAAAACGCAAAATAAAACACTAAGCCCTATACTCTAAAACCTATAAAACCCTAAAAATCATTAACCTTAAAAACCCAAAGCCCTAAACGGTTAAAACCTAGATAAAACCCTTACTGTAAAACCCTAAACATAAAATATTTCTAAGACCTAAACCCTAAACCCTAAAACCTAAACATAAAGCACCAAACCCTAAACTATAACAAACCATAAAGCCTATAAACCTTTAAAGAAACTCAAAAATCAATTTAAAATGCCTACAAAATCGTAATCTCTATACCCGAATTACTATAAATCCATAGACCATAAAACTAAAATACACAAATAAACCCTAAGCCCTACACCCTAAACACTAAGAAACACTTAACCCTTAAAAACCTTAAAGACCCAAAAACGACTAAACCTAAAAAACTTTAATATATAAACCCAATAAAGCCCTGAATCGTATATGCTAAACCCTAAAAATACACATAAAAAAAATTATGAGCCCCAAACTCTAAAACTAATAAAACCCTAAAATGCATTAAACTAAAAATCCAAAGCCCTAAACCCTAAAAACCTTGATAAAGTCCTTAACACAAAACCCAAAACCTAAAAAAACCCTCCAAAAACCCTAAATCCTAAACCTAAAGCCCTAAGAAACCCTAATCCCTTAACCTTACGAAACCCTAAATCCTAAAAACCGTCAAATCAACCCTAAAACCACTAAATACTATTTAAAACCCCTACAAAACCCAAAACTATAAACTCTAAATTCTAAAAATCTGTAAACCGTAAACCATAGCAACACAACAAAACCCTAAACTCTAAAAAAACCAAAGAAACACTTAACCCTAAAAAACTCAAGAACCCTTAAATCTAAAAAATCTAAGCTCTGAACCATATAAAGCCCTAAATCGTATATGTTAAACCCTAAACCTATAAAATCCTAAAAAACATTAACCTACCCAAGGCCCTAAACCGTAAAAACCTTGATAAAAGCCTTAACCTAAAACCCTAAACCTAAAAATCACTAATCCCTAAACTCTATACCCTAACCTAAAACCCTAAATACTAAACCTATAACCCTAAATCCTAAACTTTAAGAAACCCTAAATTCTATAAATCATAAAGAAACCCTAAAACCCATTTAAAACCCCTACAAAACCCTAATCTCTAAATCCTAAAAACAGTAAACCCTAAAACTAAAATACACAAATAAACGCTAAACCCTAAGAAACAGTTAACATTTAAAAACCCTTAAAAACCCAAAAACAGCTAAACTTAAAAAACTTTAAGCTCTTAACCCTGTGAAACCTTAATTCGTAAATGTTAAATCCTAAAAAACACAAATTAAAACCCTAAGTCCTAAACACTAAGAAACACTTAACCCTTAAAAACCTTAAAAAACCCAAAAACCACTAAACCTAAAATACTCTAATATATAAACCCTATAAAGCCCAAAATCATATGTGCTAAACCCTAAAAATACACATAAAAAAAATTCTAATCCCTAAACACTAAAACATATAAAACACTAAAAACCATAAAACAAAAAATCCAAAGCCCTAAACCCTAAAAACCTAGATAAAACCCTCAACCCAAAACCGATAACTTAAAAAAAAAAACCTTCGAAAACCCTAAATCCTAAACCTAAAGCCCTAATAAACCCTAATCTCTTCACCTTAGAAAACCCTAAATCCTATAAACCAAAAAATCGACCCTAAAAACCCTAAATTCTAAAAAACCCTAAGAAACACTAAACCCTAAAAAAACTCAAGAATCCCTAAATCTAAAAAATTCTAAGCTCCAAACCCTATAAAGCCCTAAATCATATATGTTAAACCCTAAAAACACAAAAAAACCTTAGCCCTAAACCCTAAACCTATAAAATCCTAAAAATCATTAACCTACCCAGATCCCTAAACAGTAAAAACCTAGATAAAAACCTTAACCTAAAACCCGAAACCTATAAAAACACTAATCCCTAAACCCTAAACCCCAACCTAAAACCCTAAATCCTAAACCTATAACCCTAAATCCTAAACTATAAGAAACCCTAAATCCTATAAACCCCAAAGAAACCTAAATACCCATTTAAAACCCCTACAAAACCCTAAATCCTAACAATCCGCAAAACCTAAAACTAAAATACACAAATAAACACTAAGCCTTAAACCCTAAACCCTAAGAAACACTTA
>NW_026020647.1:0-11703 GCF_900185275.1 Solanum verrucosum
TTTACAGAAGGAGCCATATAATATTTTACCCTTGAAATTTCATAAATAGTTAACACTATATAAATAATGAGGCACTTAGTTTGACGGATTACAAATCATAGCTATAACCTAAAAGAGAAAAGCCCTTAAAAAATGTCCTTAAACTATTTCAAAGGAATAAAAATGCATCCGTTTGTAGTTTGGTTCAAAAAATGTCATTATGGTTATTTAATGAGTTAAAAATACTTATTTTTCAAATAATTATATTGTTTATTTTATTTTTAACACAATTTTTAATAATATTTTTTTAAAATTAACAAATTTTTATCTTACTTCAATTTAAAAAAAAATAAAAATTTTCTTTTTTATTATAATTATATGTTATCGTTATATAAATATAAATTAATGATGAATTTACTATAATTTATATATATGCCATATATTATTTGTCGAAAGGGTATATGAAATTATTCTATTTTAATTGATAAAATGAGATTAAGAAGAAAAAAAACCATTTCTTACATTTTTATTTGTTAAAATGATTTTAAAAGAAAGAAAACAAAAACATGATTCTTTAATAATATTTTAATTAGGAAAGAAGATGTGTTGAAAAAAGAAAAATAATAATATATGTATTAAAAAATGACATTTTTGACCCATTTAGTAATATAAGGGCATTTTTGGACCAAAGTATTGACTGCAAAGACATTTTTTAACCAAAATATTGACGGCAAGAACATTTTTGAGCCAAACCATAAACGGAGGACATTTTTTGTTCCTTTCACATAGTTTAAGGGCATTTTTGACCATTTTCCCTAACTTAAATGGCTATTATAGTTATTGTTTGTAACATGAGTTTTAGATTTTTTTATATAAATAGGACTGCTAATTTTAATTAATAATTAACATGACAAATTCAGTTATTAAATGGAAAAAAAATTCATGAATCAGGCATATTATATTTTTTAGAATATTTTATTAAATTGGACTTTTGAAGCTCAGAACTTCAGCCTTAAGACGAAGAACTTTGTTTTGTTCACTAAATTTTATAAATGGAAAAGGTTTGTTTGATTTCTTCATCCATAATATAACAACAAGTATTATCTAATTTAAAATGAATAGTTCGATTCAGTTCATTCTTTCTAATTTCAGAAACAAAAAAAAAAAAAATTAATTTCAAAGCATGAAATATGAAAGTTGTTTTTTTCACATATTCATTGGTTAATTCTTCTCGTAAATATCAATTTGTGTTTGTAGTTATGAAATTTGATTGAATTATAATTGTATGGATTGATTTTTTGTTTGTATTTTTTTAATTTCAAAATTACATGAAAATCAGATTGAATTGTATTGGTACCAAAAAATTTACTATTTATATTTTTTTGGATTTTTACAAAACACTAATTTGATTGAATTGTATTTTTATTGAATGATTTTTATGTTTCTATAGAACACAAATACCTGATTGAATTGTATTTGTATCGAATTATATTTGTATTCATGGAGTTAGAATGATATATATAATTGATTTATATTTAAAATTGTCAGTTAATTGAAATACAAATTTGCTATTTTTGGGGTTAAATTTTGCTTTTAGTGTGATTTGTGTTTGTATATTTTGAAATTTTTGATACATCTAGTGATTTGAAATTTCATTTCAGCATTTATATGTATGAACTATAATTATACAAATTGTGGTTGATATACTTTTTATTGTTCTGATTGAATTGTATACAACAATGTCTGTCAAAACTATTTTGGTAATGCATTCTAGAAAATAAGATGAAAATTGTTACGTTATTACATTAAAGAAGGGGATCGTCTTTAATGAAATTGCATCATATACTAACTTGTATAATGTAATTGCAAATCAATGTGGTGTTGATATGAGTGTCAAGATACTTAAATTTGAATACAAGGTTAAACAAAGCAATATCCCAATGGAGATACACAGTGACATGAGTGTGAGGGTATATGTAATGCCAAAAAAAGCTACATTTGATTTTAACATATATCCAATTTGTGCAAGTGTTTTGAATAAACATATTCAAAATAATGAACTTTGTGAAAGTTTAACTCAGGGACAAGGGGGAAGCTTTCAAGTTGTTGTATCATGTGTTTTAGTAATTGAATTGAATGGATGTTTTCTCCGTCCACATACAGTACGTAGGAGAGTGATGGGCATGATCTCGAAGCATGGTAAGATCTTATCATTTTTAATGATACCATTAGCAATTCTTCAGCAAAAATCAACAGGCTAGATTTGGAACCCTTGTCGCAACCCGATCTCTTGAAGGTTTCATTCTTTTACCAGCTTTCCCAGCCAACAACCTGGGTTTGTGGTCCGTGCCTAAAGCAACTCTTTTCAGGCGTGATTAATGTGCCTTAAACCTCTCTCTTGAAAAAGAGCACCTAGCTTTATTGCGAGCCAAAAATCCAATTTATACGCCCCTTTGGAGATTCTTTCCAATTATCAGTCCCGATGCATTACAAACAATTTTGATGAACTACCTTAAATGAATTAGTTGTGCACTTTTGAAGACTATATAACACAGGTTGGTATATGTATAATTTCAGAATATATTTTTATTTATCAACTTTTGATCCAAAAAAATATTATCCTCTTTTTATAATTATAGAAAAATCCTCTCAAGGAACTAGTCTAAACAGGTACAAGAGCGACTAAGAAGATATAATGTATAGAAGAAAATATGACACAACTTCCACCATAAAAAAAAAGGAGTAGAAATTGTTGGAGATAATCATCATTTTCAGCTATGAAACATCATTGAATCCTACAACAAGACTATGTCAAGTGACATAACAAGACTAGTATCACTACAAACAACACGTAATGATAGACATTATCAGTCAACCTGAATCCACCACATAATATGATAATATCATGCAAAATAACCAAAGAGCATGCATCTTAAATATAACGTCAGTACACCAATTCACCTGTTCACCACCCTCACTATAATATTGTTACCTCGAAACTCAATACACTCTATCCCTTTCGTTGCCAACTCCACTCACCTTAGATCATAGCTTATTCCTTTTATCACATAATATTTCCCCAAAAACCCAACTGCTAAAATTTAACAATCCTTGCCTTAGCCACCCTCATTATACAACATGTGATCAAGTAGCCTTAACTTAGCAAACATATATAAACAACTTTCACCTTTGTTATGAAATAGTCGAACTTTTAGAAATTCCCAATCATCACCTACAATATTTAACATGTCATTCCGATCCACACAAGAACCACTCCAAAATTTAAATACACCATCCAATCACTCAAGGATCAACATACACAACTGCACATGTCCTGGCGTGGTATCCAATCGATCCAATAATAATATATATATGTGTCGCGTGGCATCCGATCCAATAATAGTATATATAAGTTGGCGTGACACCTAATCCAATAATAGTAAGTGTATTTGTGTGCGCGCACACATGACACCCAATCCAATAATAGTATATATCTATACTACCTTAAAAACCTTAATTATGTCACCTTACGACTTCCCAAGCCTACCTGGGATGTCACAATAATACAAAAATCGTAGCGTAACCCTTCTACCACATTAATATCCATGAATACTAGGTCATCACCAGCCCTATACACTACCCTACTATCTTTTACAGTACTCATGCCAACTCCCTGACCCTATTTGGAACAGTAAGTGAAATTGACACCTTAGACCAACTCATCCGTAAAAAAATAAACCCAGAACTCATTACAAAATCAAGACCCTCATGACTAATATAAACACAACTTAACAACTAAAGAATTGAGTCCCCATAAACTCATATCAATAGTCAAAACAATTATGCAGAATAACCTCTAAGAATTTAGTTGTCAACAACCATCACAAGTATCTCATAATCCGGACTCTCCGTCCTTGCCTTGAATTATCGTAACATGATCCATGTCCTACATGGTCACATGCAAGTCATACCTCAAATCAACTCACCTTTCAAGTAACCTAGACCACCCAGGGATCCAACATGCAATAATTACATCATGAAAGAATAAATCAGGTTCACTCATGAAACCATAAGCACATACTTAGTTCTATCACAGAACCCAAACCAAATTGTTAGTATACCAAAATTGTCTATCTATGAAGCTTCTATTGTATAAAGATGAGTGTTGGAACAAGAACGATGAATTCTCAAAAACTAATACTAATAATACCTAAAATTGGAATACTCCGAAAGCAAGGAGGCCTCACTCAAAAGCTAATGAGCGGATGAAGTTTTCACGACCTAAAGTACACCCTAGTCATAACATGGCGTATAGGACACCGAGAGACCCTATACAAGTCACTTAGAATACATCATATAATATAAAAGAATTTAAAGAGTTCAAAAGACAGTTTTTATCATAAAGAGTTTGAAAAAAGTGGAAGTCTAACATAAGTCTGAAAGTCATCTAGTACAAATGATTGAGACGTAACCCATACATCACATACAAGTTTTGGAAAGAAAGACATAAGAAATAAATAGTCTCAGTCCTTAGAACATGAGGGATCAACTAGCCACGAGTGTGCGGAATGGAAGCGTTGAACCCTACATTAGTGGAAACAATGTATGCACAAAATATGCATTAGTTGTCACACCTTGAACTTACACCCTGGGTGGGACTAGCACTTTGAGAACCATTGCTGGCCCCAAAGCAAACCCTTGGCTTGGCTTACTTACTCAGGGGAAAGACTTAAACATAAGAAACAATCTCAAGATATAACTCATGCAAATAACTGAAAGAGATAATAACTTTAGCCAAAATGGAAACTCAAGTATTAACGTATACAACTGAAAACGAAAAGACTAAAGAACTATAACTACTCATCTATGAAGCCTCCAAAACAAGAGGGATGTCAGGACAAGACCCTGATTATCCTAACAAACTTAAATACTAGAAAGTAATGTAAAAGGAGTCCTCCGGAAAACAAGGAGGCTCACCAACTGACTCTGAGCTCAACTGGATCAACGATACGCTCGATGCTGATCTGGGTTACCTGTGTATGCATCATAAAATGATGTAGCCAAATGGCGTCAGTATATTGGATGTACGAGTATGCGAGGGGAATAATAAAACATGACGTAAGCTTGGAAGGAATTTGAAAAAGAATACTTACCTTGGCTTTACTCAACTCATGAATGCAAAGTAAAAATAACAATAAAGGTGCAGCTTATACAAAGAATTTAAAACAGTAGATAGCAACTCAAATTTATTAGAGAAATGCAATAACAACTCAATTACATATAAAGTAATATAATACTGTGGGAGTTTCTCTAACCGACAACCACCACTATGAGCCTAAGTGGTGATACAACGTCTTGCCCACACTGCCAGAACTGTCCTATACTTTGCCGTCATATAGGACGACTTAACTAAGTGGATCCACTAGTCTATGTAAAAAGCACTAAGGAATCATCTAAAAAGTATGATTCTTTTCTACCCATGATGACTACATGGTTTATGGAGACTTGAGTTATTATGAATTCGTGTCCCCATATCGGTTCTCAATACTACTCCTAAAATATACTCAGCTCATATGTTTTTAAAAACAAAACTCTTTCTTTGGTTTGAGATAATTACTCAAAAACTTAGCTTAAAAGCTCTCTTGGAAATCAGTGTTTCCCTTCTTGCTCAAATGTGAAAACATTTTAAATCTTGGGAATACTTAGTCCCCGTATAATCTTTGCAGAAATGAACTTTTACTCTTACTCTTTATTCAACTCAACACTTAGTCTTAAAACAAAGTTAAACGTTTGTAAAAGACTTTTGAAAAATTTTATGAACTTCCCTTGACTTGGTTCTTAACTTCTTGACTTGATTCTTAACTTTCCTTGAATTGAAGTATGTATTCAAGGTTCATGATCTCATGTTTATAGATGATTTCATGATGTTTAAACGTACCTTAGAGTATAGGAATCTAGGAAACATAGGTACAGTGCTAAGTAACTAGTACGGAAAGAAGGGGGAACAGTTGGAAGAACTGGCGTCCCTGGCGCTCTGAGAGGCGCAAGGCGCCAGACCTTGAACTTCAGAGAGCTGGGGTGGGGCGCTCTGGCTGGCGCGGCACCCCAGAGCCCAGTTGGGGCGGCCCCTGCCCAGGTGGGTGTAACATCCGACAATTTAAAATGAATATGAAGAAGCTTGAAATTGGAAGTAGTCATTTTTGGAAAAAAATTCAGAATCTGGAAATTCGGCCAAGTGTGGAAATCAGTGAGTTTTTGGCCAACTTTGAGCAGTCATAACTCTTAGCTCAGGATGATCCAGGAGTAGTTCCAGTTATGTTTGGAAAGCCCTTGGAACGATCTTTCCAACGCCACCGAGTTTGTATGAGCGAGTTATGCCCTTTGAAAGTTGGGCAGTTGGCAGGGAGTCCGTCCGGAAATTTAAGGGCATTTTGGTCTTTTCACAAATCATTTCTTTTGAGGTTATTTTGTTGTGTTAGGCTGATTGTGGATCATTTTGTTTCATTTTAAAAGAGTAAGAGTTAGGGTTCTTGAGTGAAGAAGAGAAGAAGAGAGAAAGAAGAGAAGAAGAAGAAGAAGAAGTGGGAGCTAGGGTTGTGGATGCAAGACGTTTTCTTCATCAAATTTCTTGGGGAATCTTAGTAAAGGTATGGGAGTTCTTTATCTAGGGCAAGCTATCACCTTAGAGCCAATTTCAAATGGTTTTCAACTTTTCCAAAGTTTGTGAAAAAGCCTAATTTCTACTCAAACTCATGGGTTCTTGCATGAAATGATTTCAAATGATAAGTTATGATATTATTGATGTTTATTTGATGTCTTAAGATGAAAAACTCTATGAATCCTTGTATTCTACAAAACCCCAAAATGTGTTTATGAAGTGGGTCTATTTCTATAAATTCAAAGTTGATGGAATTATGTGTAAAGTGAATTGTATTGATATCTCTTGTGTTGTTTAATGTTTATTCATGATTAATTGTTGATAATGGGTGAATTAAGGGTGGTAAGCCTTATGAGTGAAGTATTGGTGATTGCTTGGATTTTTGGTGATTTTGGCTATGGCTTTGAATTATGGTAAGAAAGCTTGAACTCTCTTTATTGAATTAATTGTTGTTGGTAGGTTGAATCCACCTTTGGTGGAAGTGTTATATCTTGTTCTTGTGTGGTATTATTGTGAATTGTAGCCATGAAGGCATTGGGGAAGTTGTTACATAATGTTGGAATATTGTATTATTGTGAATTGAGGCCATGAAGGGCATTATATGAGTGTTATTGTATTGTTATATTATTATATATGAATGAGGCTATATGTAAAGTCCTATATGAAGCTATATGTAAAGTTTTATGTGAAGCTATATGTGAAGGTATGATGTGAATGAGTTTTATATGAAACTATATGTGAAGGTATGATGTGAATGAGTTTTATGTGATCTTGTGATGATCCTATGTAAAGTGGATAGCATTGTGAGTTAAAGTATGATTTCTCATGATGTATATATGAAATGATGTTGGATTATGAAGTATCCTTAAATGAAATGTTGTGACTTGGTTGGTAGACTAAAGTGTCCCTCCTTGTTACTTAAAGTCTTGAATGCATGAATGTGTGAAATGGGCAGAACTAAGAAATGGTGCCCTTTCTATAAATGCTAAAAGAGGAATTCTAGGCCAAGACTTGAATCGGCAAAACTAAGAAATGGTGCCCTTTCATAAGTCTAGCTTTCCTAAGTAAATGTAAAACCATGAAATCGGTAGACCTAATGGTGGTAGCCCTTCTCATGTGTGAAATGATGAACCTTGGACCGGCAGGCTTAAGGCACCCTTAATGAAAAATCGGTAGGCCTAAGGCACCATTCCAGGGGGATTTAATGAGCTATCCTTATGAACCTTGATTGGCCATGACTAAGAAATAGGGCCTTTCTTGGGAAGAGGTACTATGAGTTGGTTGAACTAGAAAATGAACCTTCTCTAAGTACATATGTGATTGAATACTCTATGGGAAACAAGGCTAGCACCGAGTGGATGTGGTTAGGAAGGTGGCCTAGTTGAGTATGAGATTAGGCACAATGAACTTCTTTGGACATCCCCTAAACCATGTGCCTACATGGGTTGCTTACTAGTTCTACCTTTGGCAAGTAGAACAACCTCCACGGAGTAGGATAGACTCCGGATTCCATACCTAGCTAGTATGGTCTATGTCGGTTATGCCTATTCCCATCATGTGGGATGCACACTCTAGTTATTGGATAGGTTCTACAACGTGTAGGTAGTAGTATGGGATGCTATCTACACATGGCACGAGTAGGCTTTGAAGATACTAAAGTGAGTTCCCTAAGTCTAACGACTATTACGTGAAAGTCCCCTTATGTGCTTGAATGTCTCCAAAAATGGTTTCTTAAAGAATGTTGGTCTATTGATGTTATATTGTAATGGTAAATTTCCTTATCTATGGTAACCCTTAGGAACACTTAGGTGTATATGAAGAGATTGTATGGGCGGTCACTTCATTTTTCAGTTAAGTTTGGCTTTAGGTAACTTGAGATATTGGTCAAGAAATGATGAAAAGGCTTACTTGTCAATTATGTTCATGTGTTGTACATTGGTACTAGTTGTGCATGATGGCTTGTGATATGAAGCATGATAAGTGGTAAGTTCACATTTGGTGGCCTTAGGATGATGCTTTAGTGTGGATAGTGGTATGGGACGCTATCCATACATTGCACAAAGTGTTGTCCAAGGGTTACTTGAGGTGGATGGTTTAAGGTGAAGGAATGGGTTATGTGTGGAGTATGTGCTAAAGTGGTTAATGATTTGTATGTTGGTTATGGTTGGATATTGTGACTCTTATACTTGTATTTTTTTTCATGAAGTTTTACCAAATGGCATAAAAGCATGTTTCTCCAATAAACGTCCCTTTTAGCATGTTTTTGCATGGCTTCCATACTTAGTACTTAATTGTGCTAACCCCTTTCTTTCCCTTTTTGACTAAAGTGTAGGGATTAGGAGATGGTGACATGTCATGGCTATTTGATAGGTTTCTAAGTGTTGAAGATGAAGACTTGGTGAGTCCTCATATATTCGAGGACAATACCCCCATATGTTCTTTTATGTCTTTTTAGTATTGTTTAAGTTGTGTATGGGATTGGTCCCGAATTTTGTACTCTAAAGTATTAGATGGTTTTGAGACATCATGTATAAAGTCTAGAAAGTCTTCCGCTTGCTATTGTTTTTTTTTTTAATGAAATGTTTTCTTGGTAAAGAAAGTTTTTAATTCCTTATGATTTTTAGTTTTATGCGATGAATGAATGCTAAGAGGCTTGTATTAGACCTCCGAGAGGTCGAGTACGCCGATTACGACTAAGGGGTGCTCTCGGGTCGTGACAGTGGGTTCTGACTTTTCTTCTTCGTTTTCCAACTATAAACCCTCTAATTTCACTTGGTTCTTTCCCCAAACACTTAGAAATCACTATATGTTCAAAATACACAAGATTCTACTAAAAAAACACCTAAACTCATGAATCAATCTCAAGAAAACTCCAAACAACAAGAACCCACAAGAATTCAAACAAATTTCATCAAGAACTCAAAGATTTGCTTTCAAAATACTACAACTTCGCTGAATTGAATCATGATTGGCGTGTGGGTGAACTAACCCAATGCTATGTGATCTCTCATACCTCGTAGGGATCACCCCTTGACTAAATGCACGACCTTAGCTTCAAGATTTGGCGATTCATTGTTTCTTCTCCTCTTCTTTCTCTTCTCTCAAAACCCTTTAGTTTTCAAAAGCATAAACTTACCAAGTTCAGTTTAGACCCCAATTAAACTCCAAAAAACGAAATTAAGTCATGGGGTGGTGAAAAGACCACAATACCCTTCAAAAATCCGGATTAAACTTTCCTGATTTGAACAACCCAACTTCAAATGGCCATATCTCACTCCATACGAACTCAGAATCGCAAAAAAACTTGATGGCGTTGGAAAGATAATTTCAAGATCTTTCCTACGGTTTCTGGAAGCACACCTAACTCATCTTGAGATAGGAGTTATGGTCGTTTGAAAGTTGACCCCAAACTCAAACTTAACATAACTTAACCAATTTTTCTAGATTTTTCATTCTTTTCTAAAATGACTATTTCCAATTCTAACTCTCTCTAGTTCTTTCAATCGTGAGATGTTACATTAGTACATGGAATGTACTAAGTATGATAACAATGCATAATATTTATGAAATCATGGTAGAATGGATATTACATGACATACAATCACCAAGCTAAATCATAAAATAACATGTTAGAAGACATAAGTCAAAATCATGGTCAATGCAAGCTAAACATCTTTAGAACACATTTGCGATGCTTCTTGAAGTAACTGTAACACCCTGTATCTTAAAGCAGACCAGATTTCAGATTTTTAGAAGTTGCAGGTGCAACCTACGATCTCCACCCATGGACCGTGGATCAGACCACGACCCGTGCTGTGGGTTCGTGGTTCACCACTGCAACCCCTCCCCAAACCCAGCTCAGAAAATCGGCTAAGTCTCGACCCACGGACCGTAGGCCAGACCACGGTCCGTGGTCTGTGTCCATGGATCGAGGCCCCCTTTTATCCAGCCTCTGATGTAAACGATGGCCGACCAGCAAGGACCGTCGTTTGATCCACGGTCCGTAGGTCTGATCGTTGGTGAAGGCGAGCAGCCAGTCAGGGGAATTACTGATTGGGTCAACTTCAAATGGTCATCACTCCCAGCACAAAAGGAATTATATGTCCCATGACCTATGATATGTTAGATAATTGAATCCTCTTTTCAACACCACCGTGTTTGCTAAAATCCGACCTTCGAGTAAAATGTTATGCTTGATTTAGTGAAGCCTTGTCGGGCAGACTTGACCTATGACCCAATCTACGGACCGTAGTTTGACCTACGGCCCGTAGGTCCCGTCCGTCGGTCACTCCGATAGCAGTTAAGTGATGGGTCTTTTGGTTTTTTCCTATTTCGTTTAAGCCTAAGATACATCGTTTAAACCCTAAATTATGAGGTTTTAGTCAGTTTAAGCCTAGAAACATAACTAGATCTTACCTAAGTCAAATCATTAATCAAAACTAGAAAATTAGAAGCAAGAGAGGAGAAAAAGTCGACCACCCTAGTCAAGAACACAACAAGTTTTCTTCAGTTCCAGCCCAAGGATTTCTCCGTGAAATTCGTCACCAGGTATGTGAGATTTCACTAGTGGGTTCCTTTCACCCATTAGGTCCCTAGTTTTCAGTCATTTTCTTGATTCCCGTATTATGACTAGACCTAGGGTTTCTTGAATATTAGAATTGTTGGGTTCTTAGTTTAGAATGATCCAAATCAGATTAGTATGTTATTCAGTTTATCGCATGAATTTCAGAACCCTAGCTATGTATTTCTTTAGTTCTTGAATTACACATGCTAGGTCAGATATTTCAGTTATTCAGTTACATGCCTCAGTTTAATGCATCAATAGTTAATTGTTGCATTCTCAGTTTGCATGTTCAGTTTGAGCTATCCAGTAACAGAAATTCAGTCATAATGTGTTAATACTTAATCATTGGGAGTAGCATAATACCGAGTTGGACTAGGGTTCAGCGTACCCATATAGTCCCAGAACTACGAGCCACGTAGGTGTAAGTCCCCTCTGTGGGCATCATTTAGTGATCACGCCAGCATGCCTCTATACCTCTGGCAGGGTATATTGGGTCCTCTCG